>NC_056733.1:1207432309-1207534809 GCF_019279795.1 Protopterus annectens | reverse complement strand
TGTAAGCTTCTGAGCCCCCCCAAGCTTTTCTATGTTGGAGGGAAGCATTCTAGCTTATCAGTGGGAGTGGTAAACACTTGGTAGCCTGTCTACCAGAAGATCCAGGTACAGATTCTTAGTTTTAACACTGAATTTGCTTATTCGTGCTCAGCACTTGTTCAGAACTTGTTGTTAGCACTAACTAAGCCACAAATTACTACAGCACTCAACATTCCTCTTTACCTAGGGGAAAACAGTTTATGTACTTATTTTCCTCACTTGCTTAAAGAAAAACAGCTCTTATACTCACTTTCCTCACTTGTCTTGAGGAAAGTAGTTTTTTATTCAGGCATGTTCAAGGGTCAACTCCCAGTGTTCTCTCCTGTCTATCTGATGAATCTGGGCATCTTGGGACAATGTAGCAATTGACTCATGTACACAGACAACCCTCTCCTCCTACCACCCAACCCAACAACCTGTGAGAGATGCACTTATCTAGCCAAACTGGAGGAAAAGCTCTCTCCAACCAAGACTGAACTTGATAGTTAAGAGAAGAAGGTAAACACTTGCACCACATCACACTCATCACATAGAGTCACTAAACCTACACCACCAAAATCCACATATAGAAATACAAAAACATTCACAGAGGCTCTCAATAATAATCTGCTCAAGCAACAGAGACCTCCAATGCAGAAATGCAAGTAACCTACACCTCCAACACGACCCAAATGACACATAGCCCACAGACTCAGTATACGAATAAACCACAGCCCATAAGTCAAAATAATGTACCCTACACACAGTCATAGGTGACTCTATACTCAGGCACACTGATGCCCCACTCACCAGGCTAAACAAGGAGAAGGTTACTGTCAGGTGCTAGGATCCGCCACATAACCCACTCACTCAGGTCACTCCACAAGTGCAAATATGACTCTGTCATTGTCCATGTTGGTGTGAACGACCTGAGATGTACCTCCCTGGACTACATGAAAAGAGACATGGAAGAGCTCAACAATCTTGTAGCCCAAGCAGGTATGACCCTAGCCCTGAGTAGCATCCTGCCATCACCCAGAATGATACCGCAGTACAAGTACAAGTACAAAATGATTGACTTCAACAATTGGCTAAGCTTCTGGTGTTATTCTAAGGGGATCCAGTATCTGTCTGCCTGGGACGACATGGTCGACAGACCACGATCCTTTGCCAGAGATGGCCTGCACCTGTCACCTCGGGGATTCCGCATACTGGCTAAGGGTCTTTCCGCTCCTATAGTGCCTTTTTTTAGGCAAGGTTCAAATGACAAATTCACCATGGTAACAGGAACAGGTAAGCAAAAACTGAGGTTAATGCTACTCAGTGCTAGAAGTCTAAATCTCAAAATGCACTCACTCAAGGCACTCCTTAAAATGGAGAACATCAATATCTTTGCAGTGACTGAGACTGGTTCAAGGCTCCAGAGAGCACCCCTGCATTACCAGGCTATAACTCATACCACACTTTTCGATTATCTAACCTGGACCAGATATCCAAAGGTGGAGGTGTGTCCATATTCATTAAGGATATACACACCTCCAGGCTAGTTGCGCAGCATAATGCATCTGAGGTTATCCAAGTGCAACTAACTCTGGGCAAAACTGCAATCCAAATTGTAGCTTGCTACAGATCCCCCACCATGCCCCAGGATTCTCACTCCTCTTTTCTTGGTATACAGGAAAATATTAGGGTTCAACCAAACACCCTAATAATGGACGATTTCAACTACCCTACCATTAACTGGGAAAACTACTCATGTACCAACTACTTCACTCAATGCTTTCTGGAATTCATAAATTCCAATGCCCTGGATCAACTTATACACACCCCCACCAGGGGAAACATTATCCTAGACCTAGTCATTACCAACATGAGTGACTGGAGTTCCACACCTGAAGTCAACTCCTCGTTGGTCAGATCAGACCATAAGCTAATCACCCTAAATATCTGCATCCCGCCCCCACCCACCATTAAGGAAATTGTGGTAAAAAAATTCTCCAAAGCCAACTTCATGCTTCTTAAGACAGAAGTGGCAAACTTCATGACACCCATGTGGATGGACAATACAGTTATGACTGCTGAATCCTACACAAATGCATTCTATAAGCACTTACACGAGTGCGTGTATTGTGCTATCCCAAACAGAACTAAGACGCTATCCTCCAAAAAAAGGAAGCCAATCTGGTGGTCCCCTGCCATACACAAACTCTACAACAGAAGGAAGAAACTGTTGCAAAAGAGAGTAAAATCCCATGAGTGAAGGAGCTCCCTCATCAGCCTCAGTAAGAAGCTGAGATCCCTTATAAGATCCTTCAAAGCTAGCTACGACAACAAAATCGCCACTGATTCTAAGGGCAACAACAAAGCATTCTATTCTTATCTTATTCATATCTATTTCAAGAATATCAATAGCAACACCCAGATCTGCTCTGAGTTACAGCACAACGGCATGAAAATTACCGAATCAACTGATATTGCCAACATTCTGGCAGATAGGTTCAGTGCTAACTTTACACCCTCTCGCCCCCTAAAGGGCCCATATCTATACAGGAAGAATGCAGAGTCCCTGTAATCACATCTATGCAGGTAAAAGCTACACTCTCTAAAACCAAAAACACAGCATCCATGGGACAACATCCCAGGCTGCGTTTTAAATGAACTTCAGAATGAACTGGCTCCCCACCTAAGCACCATGTTCAATCATAGTCTCACATAAGGCTTTGTGCCCAGTGAATGGCACACAGCAACCATTATCCCACTCCACAAAGGGGGAGCCACCACTGATCCTGGGAACTATCACCCTATTAGCATTACGAGCCTGGTCTGCAAGGCCATGGAATGTATCATTATGGAACTCATAAACAAAGACATTGGTAACCTCCAAACTCTGGACCCCACCCAGTTTGGGTTTGTGAAAGGCAAATCATGCCTTCTGAACCTGATCGACTTTGTTGAGGCAGTCATCAAAGCTGTAGACGAGGGTAAGGTGGTTCACACAGCCTATCTTGATCTCGCCAAGGCTTTCATTACGATCCCCCATTCTGGAATTATAGATAAACTCACTAAACTAGGTATATATCCCTACATCACAAGATGGGTTGCCAACTGGCTCACTGACAGAACTCACACTGTAAAAGTTGCAGACTCCAAATCTGACTTCAAACCAGTGACAAGTGGAGTACCACAGGGTTCAGTCCTGGGACCTCTCCTGTTTGGTATCTACTTCTCTGAAGTACAGGCTAACACAGAAGGCCTCTGGCTAATGAAGTTTGCAGATGACTGCAATCTAGGTGCCATAGTCGAGTCCCCAAATGATGTGGACATCCTACAAAAGGCCCTCATTGAGACAGATGCCTGGTGTCAGAGCCATGGCCTCAAGCTCAGTGCCAAAAAGTGCATTGTCATCCCCTTTGGTAAAAACTCTGTACTCATGAACTACCACATAAACAGCAGTCTACTTAATGCCGAATGTGTGATAAGAGACCTTGGGACCCAGGTGGACAGTAGTCTCTCCATTGATAATCACATTGCCACAGTAGTCAGGAAATCCTTCTATGTGGCACACCTCATCACTAAAGGTTTCTCATCCAGGAAAAAAGAAGTCATTGTCCCCCTCTACTTGGCACTCATTAGAGCCATTATAGAGTACAACGCCTCTTTTGGAATGTACCTCACAAGACATCTGCAGCAGCTGGAAAGGCCACAAAAGTACTTCAAAAAGAGGATTACTAGCCTCAAACTGATGCCCTACACTGACCATCAGAAAAACTCCAGCTTTACTCTGTAGCATTTGCCTACTCCGAGGAGATCTCTACCTAACATATAAAGCTATGTTAAACCCAGAGCTGTTGGACATGCTACACCTTCAAAGATAGAGGTCCATTGAGGGGACTCTTCACAAGGATGCAGAAGACATGTGGCATACCACCTCCTAGGATGCAGTGCAAACACATAGGGTCTTAAAGGGGAAATCACCCAGTCACCCATAGGTCACCAATCCCTCCGGGATACACCTTGTCACCACAATAAACAGGACATGCTGGAGGGATAGATTCCTGTCCCAGAGACTTCCTATACTCTGTTACAAGCTACCAATCTATGTCAAGCAAAGTTCCTCATTAGCATTCAAGAAAAATCTTGATGAGTGGATGGGAAATAGGAAATACACCCCGGGGATCATTTCTGTGGCTCTACTCAACAGGGGCACAGGGAATCATCTTTCTTGGGTGGCGTAAGCCAGGGAACCTTGTTGGCTAGGCTTACTTAGGCCCTTGGGCCGATAGCCTAGTATCTACCTATGAACCTATGGGTGACTGGGTAATTTCCCCTTTAAGGCCCTATGTGTTTGCACTGCATCCTAGGAGGTGGTATGCCACATGCCTTATGCATCCTTGTGAAGAGTCCCACAATGGACTTGTATCTTTGAAGGAAAAAATTCACCCGTGGTGATTTCTAGTCTCCAGTGAGGTCTACATGAAATATGCACTTCAGATGTGCACTCCAAACTTCCTCTTCACTGCAAGGTAAGCAGCTCTACCTTGCCTTTTCTCCCTCAACCCTAGCTTATTTGTCCATCATCAGAGCAGCGAATCAAAATCAGGTCATCATTTACTCCTGCATGTTAGCTCCACTGGCACAGAGGTATGTATGCCAATGGAGATCATTTTTTTTTTGTTTGTTTTCTTTTACATGTGTCTTGAAGATTATTGCAGCTTGTTTTTACCAACATTTTTTCTTCAGTTCTTTCCATCTTTTTAGTTCAGTGTTTTTCCGTTGGTACTTTTTTTTTCTTCAGTTCAATGTTTCCCACTGGTAACTTTTTTCTTTAAAGATATTACTCTTAATTTGCATTTTTGGGAATGGTCAGAAATACACAATTCATAATAGCAATTAATTGACTATTAGTATTATAGAATGAATGTTGTGATTATTTAATGAAGTCTGAAAGTCAATATAAATGCATTGATTTGTTTTGTGGGCTCTTTTTTTTTTTGCATGGAGGGCTATGCTTCCATATATTTGTTGTTTATATGTACTAACCCAGAGACTGCTGATGTCCTTACAGTCACCGCTGCAGTATTAATTACAAATGGGTTTCCCTGCCATGAAGCCCACTGTCCAGCCAGCTCACCAAAGTCTACCATTGCTTTAAAGTATGTTGAATGTCACCTACACACTCCTCGCATAGCGTAAGGCATAAAGGTAACGTTCAGGTGTACCATCCTCCGAACTTCTTTGCTGCCAGTCTGAATGCTGTTTTAACCATCTAACAGACATGTCCTGCTATTACAAGACCTGAATCAGATAATAAAAATGAAAAGGTTCCTGATTACTGTGAGCAGAGATAAATCTACTTGTGCCTAGGGGTTAATCATTACAAAGATTGAAAATGCATAAGTCTTGATTTACCTGACATGACAAAAGGGACAGATAATTACCTACATGTTCTGAAAGAGTTGTAAGACAGCATCAATATTTAAGAGATTACACATGCTATGAGATTGCTTGACTTGCCCATGGGCACAATGCAAATATTCAGGAGCATGTCCTTAAATCAAGGACTGGGAAATTGGAATATCTGTGCTGTCTTTGGAACTAAATGACAGCTACTTCAGTAGCTGTATTTCTGTATTTTTTTGTGAAACTGTTACTTGAGTAAAGAAAGAACTGCATATTAACGGCCATTTGTAATGGTTTTCTTTGTTCTATGGTGTGTTGAACTGACTCCACTTTCAGTGCAAGTGACATTTGCCCTTTATTTATCTGAAAATGGAATCAGTATTTTAAGGGGGTGTGGTGAAATGGACCTTGCCCCCTTCCAGAACATATATATATATATATATATATATATATATATATATATATATATATATATATATATATATATAAATATAAATATATATAAATATAATATATATATATATATATATATATATATATATATATATATATATATATAGTTTATTTTTTTTTATTTATTTTATTTTAAATTTGTTGACCGGGATAGTCCGACTGGCTATATATCCATTTTCAGTGGCGGCCGGGGAGAAAAGCTCCACACATTAAAACAATTACATTCATAATTAGCATGAGAAGTACAAGTACAATTATTATTAGTCATAGCTGAATCTTAAATGGTTACAGGCAATCAGGTAGAAGCATCTAGATAATACCTACAATACGGTTATATATGCTTTAGTATAGTAGGAGTTAGTCTGGATTCTGGCACGGGCAAAGCCAGTGAGTCATGAGATACTTTTTGAGATTTTTCTTGAACTGATTTAGTGATGGTTCTAGTGTTAGATCAGCTGGAAGAAAATTCCAAATTTTGCTTACAGAGTTGGAAAGCAAGGAGTCACCAGCAGAGTTGTTAGCTTTGAGAGTTTGGATTAGTAGCTTGTTAGAAGAGCGCAGTTGCCCGATGTTCTTGTAGGGGTAAATTATGTTTTTAAGTGCAGTGGTATTATCTGGCTGGTTGAGAATTTTGTGGGCTACTACAAGTTGACTGTACTGAAGTGAGCTAGTCAAGTCTAGCCATCCTAGAGATTTGAGGTTATGGCAGTGGTGAGTTCTGTAAGTGGAGTCAGTGGCAAATCTAGCAATGTGATTATAACAGCATGAGAGTTTGCATAGCTCAGATTTATTTAAGTTAGCAAAAATGGAAGAGGCCTAGAAAAGGGTGGAGAGAAAATGAGTGCGGGCAATGGCAGTCCTAGCTAGTGGGGTAAGGAAAGGTTTATTTCTATATAGGGAGCCTAGTGTTCTATTAACCGTTATAATGGTTTGATTGATATGCATGTCAAATTTAAGGTTATTATCGATAGTTACCCCTAGGAGTTTAGTATGGTTATCTGGGGAAATAACAGTTCCATTACTAGAGGAAATCGTAAAGGAGAATGGTGTAGACCTGTGAGTGGGGGAGAAGAGAAGTAGTTTAGTTTTTTGGGGGGGTTTAGGAGCATGTGACGGTCTGAAAGCCAATTCTCAACTGTGTTAAATGTTTTCTGGGATAGCGTATGCAGGTCGGATGGGGTAGGGGCTGTGCAGATCAAGGTTGAATCGTCTGCATATTGTATACATGTAGCATCTGGAATGGTGGAGTGTAGGTCATTAATAAAGATGGAAAAGAGAAGAGGTCCTAAGATAGAGCCCTGGGGAACTCCAAGGGTGAGGGGTAGTAGAGTAGATAGATTACCCTCCCATATGACAGCCTGTTGTCTGTCATTCGGATAGGATTGGAACCACTGAATGGACTGGTTATCCAGGGAGATGGACTTCAAAGTAGTGGTACGTAGTTGGTGGGTGACCATGTCAAAAGCTTTGGACAGGTCGAGGAATAGGGCCGAGGATAATTTATTATTATTACGGTTACAGTTTATGACATTGGAAAAGGACAGGAGGGCAGAGGAGGTACTATGGTGAGGCCTAAAGCCATGCTGTGAGCTAGCTAGCAGATTATTATGTAGGACATGGTGCAAGAGTTGTTTGTGAATACATTTCTCCATTATTTTGGCCAGTGGTGAAAGTATGGCAGTGGGTCTATAATTTGATAGTTCTGTAGAACTACCACCTTTATGGAGTGGTATGACATGGGAGGTTTCCCAGATGGAGGGGGTGGAGTCTTCTGCTATGGTTCTATTGATCAGGATTGAGACTGGGTAAGCTAAGACGTCTGCGGCTCTTGGCAGGTACTCTGCAGGTAGTTGATCTGCAGATAGGGTGGTCGGTTTTAGTGTTTTGAGTAGGGAATGAATAATTGAGAGAGACTGGTTGGAGACTTAAGGGGAGGTGGGTAGTGGGTGGGGTTATGATGGAGTTAGTACTTGTGGGTGTTAGCTGGCTAGCAAGAGAATGGACAGTCTCAGTAAAGCAGCTATTAAAAGTGTTGGTGATCTCTTCAGGAGATTTATGGGTAGAGGTAGAAGGGGTGGGAGTGGTGGATTGTCCTGAATGGAGAAGTTTATTTATACCTGCCCAAAACTTTTGAGGTTTATTTTGATGTCTTTGTTGAAGATTATGATAGTAGTTTTTTTTTTTGTCTAGCAGAATGGATTTTTTTGTGTCATTACGAATCTGCCGATATCGTAGATGGTCTAGAGGGGCTTTGGTGCCACGCAATGTGGCCCATATTTTATTTCTAAGTTTAATCTTTGCTTTGGTATCCTTCGTAAGCCAAGGTGCAGTTTTAGCATTAGTTCTAATTGTACGTGCGGGGGCATGTGAATCAAGTATGGCAAGAAATTTGGTATTAAAAAATATTATTGCTTCATCAAGTGGCAGCCTTTTTAGGATAGACCAGTTACAAGCTTTTAGTTCACTTTGGAAGTTGGTGGGATTGAAGCATTTATTATTTCTAATGGTTTTATGAATAGGCTGGTGAGGATCCTCAGTTTTATGCCTAATGATATAGGTTAGAGAGTGATCGCTGAGGTCATCAGGGAGGGTACCACCCTTATACTGATGGGGATGACTATTGATAAGTATCCAATCTAGGATGCTTTCTTTTTTCTTAGGATTACTGATCCTGGTGGGGGAGGATATAATTTGTATAAACCCATATAGTTTATATGGTTGGGAGTGGAGTCTAAGGAGTATGAGTTCCAGTCGTTATTGAAATTTCCGAGAATAATGGTTTCCTGAGGGTAGTTGGTAGTTAGCCAGTGTAATATATCTTCTAGGGTGTTATTGTTATTGCTTGGGGGAATATAGATACAGACAATAATTATAGTTTTGTTTTTATTAATTTGTAGATTGGTGGGAAGAATTTCTGTGTTATCAAAGCTGAGTGGTGGAAGGGGTAGTCTAGTAACTTTTAATATGTTTTTATAAAGTACAACTACCTCACCTCCTTTTCTAGTGCACCGGTCAGTTCTTATTATGTTATGTCCTGGGGGTAGAACCTCATTGTCTTTAGTTGTGGGCTTTAACTAGGTTTCTGTGAGACAGAGTACATCTGGGGAGTGGACGTCTAAGAGGACATGTAGATTGTGGACTTTGTTGATTATACTTTGTATGTTTAGGTGAAAGGCTAGGAGTGAACTAGGGGACCTGCTTAGCGGTTTAGTGCTTCTGGGGTTAGAAGCCTGGGAGTCATTATACGCAGCAGTGGTAGGGCCAGGGTTTGGGTGAATGTCTCCATCGATTAACAAGTTATAGTGTAGGCTGACTAAGAGTTTTAGAAGTTTATTTATTAGTTTTTGATATTGTTTGACTCTGGGGTGGAAATATTTGAGTCTACTGTGGCAATAGGATACAGGAGAAGAGGAGTCAGATAGTAGGGGAATGGTTATATGGTGTCCTGGATACGAGAGTTTAAGTGTGGAGGTTTGACATTTTGGGTAGTGGTATCCTAGACAGTGTTGATTTTTATAAGTGGTATGGAGGTATAGAGTATTAGAGGTAGTAGGCAAAGGAGCAGTGGCTTTGTTAGTAAGACTTTTGTGGGTAGGTGAAAAATTTTCATGGTTCATAGTTTGAAGAAGGCAATTTAAGGAGAGAAGGGGAAGACTGGGTTTAAGAGGGGAGTGGCCTTTAATGATGTGTGATATGGTGGTTGGATATTAAGAAAAGGGGAGTAGCCCTAATAGTATAAATTGATCAATACTGGGGGCGGGTGGCATATGGGGGCAGGGTGGGGCACGAACTGAGCCTGAGCGCAGCGAGGGCGAGCATAGCAGTGCTTAACCAGCCCACAAGATAGCTAGAGCCTTGGGTTGTAAGGTAAGAGGTATTGCTTACATTGTAACAGTTTTAAAATGCTTAGCTTAAAATGTAGCAATTTTGTGGGGTGTTTGGTATCTATAATACATATTTTTGTTTAGCCAATTTAGGGGAAGTATTAGAATTTTGGGGATTTAGTGACTAACTGGCAGTGCTTTAGACCCAGTCTGGCAAGCTTTTAAGTGAAAAAACAGTTATATATTAACCTTGCCGTCCGTTGATAAGTAAGGACTAACAGAAATTTTTCTTTTAGTTTGTGCTTGCACAGGGTCCTTCTAGCATAGAGCGCCTTGCAGAGAGGGAGCAGTAGAAGAGGGACTGTACCTGGTAAAAGATATATTTGTTAGTGCCTTTCCACTCTAACTCCAACTACAAGCTCTAACAGTCAGCTACACAGTCACCTTATCTAGCTTCAAATATCCAGTAACATTTAATATATTCAATACATTTGTTACATATACACACTAGATGGTGTCTATAAGCAGTAAAACAATACGAACAGACTTCTACAGATTCAATTGCATTATTTAACACAATAACTTTTAGAAATTTTTTTCTTTATGCAACTTATGCCCTTGCTAGATAAAGCCTGTAGGCAGTAAACAGTATATTCAATCACTAGAGTTTGCTCGAACCAAGCATTTGTTCAGATAGTTACATTAAAAGTAGCGCTTTGAACCATATAGTTTTTAGAAACAAATCTATTACAAATTCAGTACTTAATTGTAGAAAATAAAGCTTTATGCAGTATTTCACATTCCACGCTAAGGGAAGGTCGTCGACCGGGTCCAAGAGCACTGGGGCAGTTTAAAAATGGCGGTTACAACAGGAGGATAAGTAACCTTGTATCATTAGCTGGGGGGAGGTGGAAACTAGTAGCTGATAGGCTTATACAGTGTTTCGCCAGCCGACAAGATAGCTAGAGCCTTGGGTTGTAAGGTAAGAGGTTTTGTTTACATTGTAACAGTTTTAAAATGCTTAGTTTAAAATGTAACAATTTTGTGGGGTGTTTGGTATCTATAATACATATTTTTGTTTAGCCAATTTAGGGAAGTATTAGAATTTTGGGGATTTAGTGACTAACTGGCAGTGCTTTAGACCTAGTCTGGCAAGCTTTTAAGTGAAAAAACAGTTATATATTAACCTTGCCGTCCATTGATAAGAAGGGACTAACAGAGAAATTTTTCTTTTAGTTTGTGCTTGCACAGGGTCCTTCTAGCATAGAGCGCCTTGCAGAGAGGTAGCCGTAGAAGAGGGACTGTACCTTGTCATCTGTTGATAAGAAGGGACTAGCAGAGAAATTTTTCTTTTAGTTTGTGCTTGCACAGGGTCCTTCTAGCGTAGAGCGCCTTGCAGGGAGGGAGCAGTAGAAGAGGGACTGTACCACGCTAAGGGAAGGTCGCCAACCAGGTCCAGGAGCACTGGGGCCATTTTTATATATATGTATATGGGTTCACTTCTTAATTTCAAAATATCAAAATCCCAAGGTTCGGAATATCGAATTCAGAATCTCGAAATTTTTGGATCTCGAAATTAAGTACCCCCTCCAAAAAAGTAGTCAACACATCATGAAACATGTTTTTGCAGGGAGCAACCCCCACACCCTCCCCGCTAATACCAACTCCAAGATCGAACTACAGCGAGGGAAAGGGAAATCTCCCATTCCGCACTGTATGCCAATCTCTGTTCAGGATTTCGAAGATGTAAAACTTTGATCATATGATCTTTGATCATATGAATTTCGAAGTTTTAAGGTTCAAAATTCTGAAGGGGACCCATGTATGTGTATATATATATATATATATATATATATATATATATATATATATATATGGGTCTACTTCATAAGATTGACAGACCATTTGATCGACATTCATTTGGTCGACAACTAGTATTCAAGGCAAAAACCAGGGAATTCCCCCTCCCAATGTTGTGGGACCCTGGAGTTGATATATATAGTTAGGGGTGTGTGGGGGGCACAGCCCCCCACATTGGGAGGGTGTGGGGGCGAAGCCCCCCACCTATTTCCATTTAAAACATGAAAATACAACAAAAACTACACATTTTAAATGAAAATAGGTGGGGGTCTGTGCCCCCTCCACACCCCCCCTAACTATATATATCAACTCCAGGGTCGCACAGCATTGGGGAGGGGGGCAAATCCCTGTTAAATGCCTTGAATACTGGTTGTCGACCAAATGAGCTGTTGACCAAATGAATATATCTCAAGAAGCATGGAGATCGATACTGTATGTAGATAGATAAAGATAATAAAGATATAGATATAGGTATAGGTATAGATATATAGATATGTATACACATATGCACACAACACACACACACACACACACACACACACACACACACACATTCATATATGGGGCTATATCATTGGATAGAATGACATTTGTTTAAATCTCAAATCAGATTGAAACTGAATGTTTGAAAAACAATTTGACTGAAAACATAAATAGTAGAAAATGCCTTAAAGGGATTTTGCAGGGGACAGTCCCTCTTCACCCTCCACCCACACATTTGTAGACATATTAACTCAACAGTTACACAACCATGCCGAAAACAGAAAACACAATACAGAGTGAATCACTATCAGGCAGAAATAGCTTCTTTTCATCGAATCTAATAATTGCAATTGGAAAACATTCCTTTTATGAATGGCAAAGTTAAGACACATGGAAAGAGTTCACATACCCTGGGGTACCAGATATTTAATTTATTACATCCCAGACTCCTTATGTTTCATTTATTTTTTCTGTATAACCTTTATAGTTTTCCATCAATTCAGTGGATTGTAACATTATACTTTTGTCCACAGGATAATACTGCATCCACGTTTTTGTGAGTGAAAGACACCTAGTAATATTAGGGTACTTTTTTATTTTTTTGCTCCCATTGCCCTGATTGAGCACTAAGCTTTATTTCTAGTCCCCCAACTGACTGAGTGGCAAGAGTGGGCAGGCACGTATCATGGGTGACTGGGTGATTTCCCCTTTAAGGCCCTATGTGTCTGCACTGCATCCTAGGAGGTGGTATGCCACATGCCTTCTGCATCCTTGTGAAGAGTCCCCTCAATGGACCTGCATCATTGAAGGAAAAAAGCACCCGTGGTGATTTCTGGTCTCCAATGAGGTCTACATGAATTATGCACTCTAGATGTAAACTCTAAACTTCCTCTTCACTGCAAGGTGCGCAGCTCTACCTTGCCTTTTCTCCCTCAACCCTAGCTTATTTGTCCATCATCAGAGCAGCGAATCAAAATTAGGTCATCATTTACTCCTGCATGTTAGCTCCACTGGCATTCAGGCTTTACCCCTGTATGCCAAGGAGATCACTTTTATTTTTTTGTTTTCTTTTACATGCGTCTTGAATACTATTGCGGCTTGTTTTTACCAACATTTTTTTCTTTAGTTCAGTGTTTTTTTGATTGGTACCTTGTTTTATTTTTTTCTTCATTTCAATGTTTCCCACTGGTACCTTTTCTTCCTTTAAAGATATTACTCTTAATTTGCATTTTTGGGAATGGTCAGAAATGCACAATTCATAATTGCAATTAATTGACTATTAATATTATAGAATGAATGTTGTGATTATTTAATGAAGTCTGAAAGTCAATATAAATGCATTGATTTTTTTATAGGCTCTTTTTGCTTTGTGTGGAGGGCTATGCCTTCCACATATTTGTTTATATATACTAACCCAGAGACTACTGATGTCCTTACATTCACTGCTGCAGTATTCATTACAAACGGGATTCCCTGCCGTGAAGCCCACCATCCAGCTAGTTCACCAAAGTCTACCATTGCTTTAAGGTATGCTGAATGTTACCTACACACTCCTTGCATAGCATAGGGCATAAAGGTGATGTTCAGGTGCACCATTCTCAGAACTTCTTTTCTGCCAGTCTGAATCCTGTTTTTAACCATCGGTCTGTTAACTCTGTCCATTTTTTGCCATTTTTCTGTTTGTTGGCATTCCGGTGATTACTCCTTTCTGCAAGAAGTCCTTACCATTGCAGATAAGTAGCCAGTTGTTTTTTTTTTTTTTTATTGTTTTTTGCTGTTTGTAGGCTTAATGTCATCCAGGAAAGGTAAATGCCAGTGTGGGAGACTGATTCCCCATAAAGACCACCACCATAACTGCTTATTTTGCCTAGGAGCTGCTCATGACCATATGTCTTGTTCAATTTGTCAGGCATTTGTCCCTAAACTCTTTGTAGTAGGCTTTCTTCCCTTTCATTGTATCTTGAGAACCAGCATCTTCGGGTTCTTGCTAAAGATACTATGGATGGAAATTCCTGCCCCAGGGCTCAGCCGTCAGGAAAGAAGAAGGTGCAAAATGTAAGACTGGAATCTTCCACTGTCCAGCCTCTGCCGGGAGTTTCTCTCAAGGTTATTACAAACCCAGAGACTCACCTGGTTTTATTGTCTGATTCCTCTGTCACATCTGGGTTGGAGGCCAGTGAGGATCTGGCAGGCAGCACATCCGACGAGGCTTTGCAGGCATCCATTTTGGGTGTTCAGGGGGAACCACGGTTGATTGTTTCTGAGGGGTCTAGGGGGGTTCCACAATTTCTCTTTAGGGAAGAAGTTTCTACTACAGTTGTGGACTGTCCTCCTGAGTCAGGCCCTTTTCAAGTTTCTAGGATGGACATCCCCTTAAAAAAGAAATAGAAAACTAATCATGTTTCTTCTGCTCCTAGGAATCCACAAAGAGAGTGGCAGGCCTTTGCCCAGGAGTTATTTAATGCTTTACTGTCATTAAAGCCTCCTCAAGGAGTTTCGGTTCCTGGTCTTCCTCTTCCCCTAAAAGACCCTGAGAATTGAATTCTTCTGAGGAAGAGTTGGATTCTGATGAAGAATCCCTTGCTTATTCTACCCAGATTCCTTCTTGTGTAGACTATGGGTCTGAGGAGAAGGACTCACATGCTCTAGATAATCCTTCTGAGGAAATTTCCTTTGGGGACACAATCTCTAGAATAATGGATTTTTTTTAAGTGGGATTGTGCCCAGGTTTCAGATATCCATAAGTGGTACTATGAGTTACTACAGATGGAATCTCCTAAACCTACAGCCATTCCTCCTGTCTTGGTTGCTTTATTGGATGTTTTTTCCAGTGCCACTAAATCGCTGGATTCTCTGCTCCCTGCTCCCAAAAAGTCTGATAGGTTTTATAGGGTAGCAGAGGATTGTCCCTTTTTATTTAAATGTTCTGCTGCTGACCCTCTGTGGTGTCTGTAGCCTCTGATAAGCCATCTCAATTGTTTCCTTCGTCAAGTTACTGCCTTCTGACAGGGACAGGAGAACCATTCACAGGCTGGGTAAGAAGGTTTATAATTCAGCTATGTTAGCTTTTAGGGCTATTAATTATCAGACCCATATCCCTGGGCTTGTCAGCTTTTTTGTGATCTTCCAGACTCAGAATAAATCTTCTGCTCTTCCTTGCTTGGGACTTCCTGTCAAGTAGTTCATCATTCTATCAAATGTAGTTATGATGCAGCAGATGCCTCTTCTAGGGAGGCTGCTTTTGGTTCAGTTCTGTGAAGGTATTCTTGGCTTAGACTTCAACCTATACTCAATGATATTAAGGCTAAGTTGATGGATGCTCCTCTGGATAATAAACTTTTGTTTGGAGAAGCGGCTGCTGGTTTATTACCATCTCTTCAGGACAAGAGGAAGGCTTTACAGGAGCTTAAGCATATCTTTATTTCTCCTGTACCTACATTTCAGCAAAACTACCCTCCTAAGCCAGCCTTTATTTGTAGGCAATCTTGTCCTCCTTCTAAAGGTAAAAAGGCTGGTAAATGGACTCCTCCTGCTAAGGCCACTAAGACTGCAAGGATTCTAAAGACTTCCTTTCCTGACAAACAAGTTGCTGTCTAACTATCCATCTGTCCCTAGCCACATTCCTCTTTCTCTTCCTGTTTAGCTCAGAATCCCCAAGAATTCTTGGGTTTTGTCAATCATTCAGCAGGGGTACTTCAAGGTATGGATTTCCCATCCCCCTTTTATGGGCATTCCTCAGCCTCCTCGAGAACAACTTCCTTTTTTTCCCCAGAGGTTCTTCGAGATCTCTTTTCTCAGGGTACTACGCAAGAGGTGCCTGTGTCCCAGTGGTGGAAAGGGTTTTATTCAAGAATGTTTCTAGTGCCCAGAAAAGAAGGTACTTGGAGACCTGTTCTAGACCTCTCTCATCTAAACACCTTTCTGAAGGTGCCTTCCTTTTGGATGTTGTCCCTTCAGTCTCTTTTTCCTCTCTTGCTTCCTCAGACCTTTCTGGTATCTCTGGATCTCAAGGATGCTTACACCTCCATATTCTGATTCATCCTCTTTTCAGGAGATTTTTACATTTCTCTGTTGCTTCCTGGCATTTTCAGTTCTGTGCTTTGCCCTTTGGCCTTTCTACTGCCCCAAGTGTATTCACCAAATGCCTTGCTCCTGTGATTGCTTTTTGCAGGCTTCAAGAGATCCAAACTTTTCCTTACTTGGATGACCTGCTGATTCAGGCATTCTCTTCAGAGGTCCTTTTGCACAACCTTCATTTTTCCATTCTCTTCTTCAGAGCCTGGTGTTCACAATACACTTCAAAAAGTCTTCCCTGACTCCTTCTCAGGATCATGTCTTTCTGGGTTGCAGGATTCAGACAATGCCAATGCTGGTATCCCTGCCTCTTCCAAAGGCCTTAACTCTTATTTCTTACTTTCAAAGTCTTCTTCCCCTGGCCTTCATTACAGCCAGGAGTTTGAGAGTTCTGGGGTTCATGGCTTCCACCATTCTGAAGCTTCTTTTGGCCAAACTCTACATGACGAAGCTCCAGTGATTTCTGAAGTCGGTATGGCTTCAGCATGCGCATACTCTAGTCTTTATAATTCCTCTTCTCCCGTGTCTCAAGAAGGAACTTCTGTGGTGGATTCACCAGTTGTCTCTGAATCCAGGACTCCCTTTTCAACCTCCTCCTTTTTGCTCTCAGGATCTCTTCACAGATGCTTCAGATGTGGGATGTGGAGCAGTGTTTGGCTCCCTGAGAGTTCAGGGAGTGTGGACACCTAGTCAGCTGAAGGAGCACATCAACATCAAAGAGATGAGAGCTCTTATGTTGGTTCTTCAGGCCTTTCATCCTTTCTTCTATCCGGGGCTTCTCAAGGAGTTCACAGACAATACCACAGTTACGTGTTATATCAACAAATAGGGGGGAACAAGATCTTACCTTCTTTGCCAGCTGGCACTTCTGGTATGGGATCAGACTATCAAGTATCAAGTGACTCTTCAGGCAGCTTATATTCCTTCAGATCAGAACATTGTGGGGGATACTCTGAGCAGGTCCTTCACTCAGTCCCATGAATCGATGCTTCATAGGGATGTGTTTCTGGACATTGTTCACCAGTGGGGTACTCCTCAAGGAGATCTCTTTGCCTCCCCTATGAACAGACAACTTCCTCTGTTTTTTTGCCAGAGTACCAGATCCTCTGGTATGTAAAGTGGACGCCCTCTCATTTTCTTGGAAGGGAATTTTTTTATGCATTCCCTCCCCTTCCTCTCATTCCAACAATCCTGTTCAAGATTCAACAGGATGCTCCCAAAATCTTGTTGGTGACTCCCTTTTGGCTGTGACACCACTGGTTCCCTCTACTTCTGCATCTAGGCAAGGGCAATCATCATACGTTACTTCACAGGGTGGATCTCCTCACACAAGACAAGGGGTCTTTCATCCATCCCCACCTGTCCACACTTCAATTGACAAAGTGGGTGATAGGTTTTGATCCCTCATAGACACCTTTTTTTCTGAGGACTTGCTGCAGGTCCTGCAGGAGGTCAGGAAACCTACTGCTATGAAATCCTACTTGTCTAAATGGGAGAGGTTTTCTATTTGGTGTCTTTCGCATGACCTGGACCCACTTTCTGTGGATGTTCCTTTGGTTCTGTCTTATATGTGTAAGTTGCTCAATGCTGGTTCGGCCTATTCTTTTATTAAGGCCCACTTATCAGCTCTTTCTATTTGCCTGCCTTTAACTCCCCCCGTTAGCTTCTATATTTGAGGCTAAGCAATTTCTTAATGGCGTCTTTAATATTAGACCGCCCAGGAAGCCTGTTCCTGCTCCCTGGGATCTTAATTTCAGTCTGGAAAAACTGACTAAGGCTCCTTTTGAGCCTGCTGTTTCAGCTTCCTTGCAACATTGTTCTTGAAAGACAGTTCTTTTGTTAGCTCTTATTTCTGCCAGACAGGTGTCTGAGTTGCAAGTCCTTATGGCTTGTCCACCTTTTTTGATATATCATGAGGACAGGGTGTCATTGCGTACTAATCCTTCTTTCATGCCCAAGGTGGTTAATGAGTTATCCCTTAATCAGTCTATTAATTTGCCTACTTTTTTCCCCTCTCTGCAATCTGACTGTGAGAGGATGCTGCATACCTTAGATGTGCATAAATAGCTTAGATTTTATTTGAATAAAACTAAAGCCATTAGAAAATTAGACCAGTTATTTGTTTCATTTCATCCTAGGTCTTTAAGTTTGGCTGTTTCCAAGCAAACAATTTCTACTTGGATTTCAAAGGCAGTTTCCTTTTGTTGCACTTTTCATGGCAAGAGTCTTCCTTCTTCTGTAAAGGCTTATTCTACTAGAGATGTGGCTTTTTCTGGTGTTTTTGTCCAAGGGATTAGACACTAATTCTATTCCTGAAACTTCTACCTGGACTTCTGTGCATACCTTTACCAAACATTACCATTTGGATGGAATATCCAGGGCTAGAGCTGGTTTTGTTGATGCTATTCTTCGTGGCTTCTTAGAGGGCTCTGCTGCTTCTTCCTCCTTCCAAGTTTCTTCTTCAGCTTTGGCCTCTCCAATTTGTAATGAATACTGCAGCGGTGAATGTTAAGAACATAGTACAGTGGTGTAAAATCTTACCATAATGGTAGATGTCCTTGCCTTCAGCACTGCAATATTCACTCCTTCCCTCCATCCCCCTGTTTTTTTCCTTCCTGAATGTGCAGGTTCTCTGGTTTTCCTTGGAATGCTGTTCCTCCTGGGGCAATCAGTTGTGAGGATGTTAAGCCTGAACATCACCTTTATGCCCTACGCTGCACAAAGAGTGTGAAGGTGCTGTTCAGCGTACCTTAAAGCAACAGCAGACTTTGATAAACTGGCCAGATTATGGTCTTTATGGCAGGGAATCCCATCTGTAATGGATACTGCAGCAGTGAAGACAAGGACATCTACCATTATGGTAAGATTTTACACAACTGTACTTGTTTGGAGTTTGCGATATGCTCTGAGATGTTTCAGCTTTGCATTTGGTATTTTTTAATTAGTTTGTGCTTAAAATGTTGTTGTTTCAACTATCACAGCTACAATTCTCAGAATTCCAACAGGAACCTGTTGTTTGCTGTGCTTTTTGTGGTTTGTTATCATTTTGTCCTGCAGCAGTTTTTTCTTTCAGTTCTCTTACAGTTTTCTGTTATGCACATGCTGTTTTTTAGCTTGTTTTTTAGCTCTTTACATTTAGATTTTATTCTTTTTTATGATGGGGTGTTGTGCACAGTACTTTTTTCACTGCTCTGTTGTTGTGTAGGTGTTGTTATTTATTTGTTGTTGTGGGCTTGCTTCTTATTGCATGCGGTTGCATGCTAATACTGTTTTGCTCCAGCTCCACAGTGTAGAAGGCATCATCCTTGACTAAGACGTAGATAATTTCATGTTAATTATACCATTTGTACTGGAGGAACAATGTGGAGTAGGGGGGAAGTGCGTAGCACATACCAGCTTGCCCATCCTAGATGGAAGGAGATAGTCCAACTTGCTGCAATACCAGCACCTACTGCAGAGAGAGGTGTCACTACATCCACTTGGCTCTGTGAAAACATGTTCACATCACAGCATTCATGGGGTACTGGTGGAAATGTTTATGCCCACAGAAGAAGACACTACAGGGCCGATGCATCTGAAAGTGTGCAAGGCAGCCACCAAAGGGGGAGTACTAAGGACCTAGAATTGGAAAATAATATGGTAGCTGCCTCAAACATAACCTCCCCTCCATTGTCTCCATTGTTTCTCACCCCAAAGGAGAAGGCATCACCAACTGCCTGGATTGAGGATTGCCTGAAGTAAGGATAAAAAGTTTTTATTACAGTTTTAAACATGTTTATTGATGTCAATTTTGTGACATATTTTGGTTCAGTGGCATTTGTAATACATTAGCATTGTGTATTTTAGGCTTTTGTAGTTTGGTAATTTCACTTTTTTCACTGGTGAATGTGAGATTTTAATGTTATAGTACTTTGCATTAAAGTTTTGGTCGTTTGTGGTGGTGTATATTTTAATGTTCTTAGTTTGAATATTTAAATATTTAACTGTGTTTTACACTGTGCATACTGAAGTTTGGCAATGTAGTTTATGAGCCTTGCCATGTACATATTTGGAAGATGTAATCAAAGTGCACATATTTATAATCCTTCCCCTTAATCAGAGTAGATAAGTGATCTGTGTTTTGTGTGTACGTTTTACTCTCTAGGGGCTGAAGGTAATGATATATATATATATATATTAAGTGCTAGTGATCTGGTCAAAATGAGTATTAGGTCAGCAGCAACTACAGAGTCGACTGCATATGGTTGACTAGGCAGCTGATGGACAGGTGTGCAAGACTGCATAAATCCAGGGGTGGGGAAGCTTGCCCTTACCCCTCGTCTGTGAGATCTCAAAGTTAGTGCACATAAATATCAGGGGTGTGGATACAAAAGGGAGACCTGCCCCTACAAAAACAATGTCTTATTTTATATTTTAAAGTTAAAGATTGCAATCACCGAGGCTATTTCTCAGCACAAGAGTACTGGCTTGTCAACCTTGGCATTTTCATTTTTTCGATGTCAACTTCATGCCAGTCAGGAATGGATGTTTCATTCATTAGTGGTCCATCTGTATAGATATAAATAGATGGACAAGGCGGACATTTGCATGTCTGTGAAAACTGCACATGTGTATTGAGAGTCTACATTAAATTTACAAACAATAAGGCATTTAATCTTGTGTTAATTTACTTAGTCATGCTCGTGTATATTCAAATCTATTCACATCCCCATTTCCCTTGTTTTTTCACATGGGGTCTGGATGTCACTTCAACAGTAGCAATGATCTACAGCCAAGGATCACACTGCCAGGTGGCTAGCCCTGATACACTTGTTATTCAATCTCAGCCACTCACACCTATGGCTAATTTAAGGTGTCCAGTCCACCTACTGCATATCTTTGGAAATGTGGCAGGAAACTGGAGCATCTAGAGAAAACCCATGCGAACAGAGGGAGGACATGCAGACTCTGCACAGAAGGTACCCCAGCTGACAAACCAGAGAACCTCTTGCTGTGAGGCAATGCTGCTATCTGCTGTGCCATAGATATGCTCCATTAAATAAGTTGCTTAATAACACCCAGAACTGCATTTAAATATTGAGTCAGTCAGCATCACTATTATTACAAATCGCATTGCAAATTATTTTACTTTCTGCACCAGAGGATTCAGCAAAACAATTTAAAAGTTTTTTTTTAAGTTACAAAGAAGGGGACAAGAAATGAAAGAAAGAAGAAAACTTTTAAATGTTTAATGACGGGTTTAATAGGCAAACAGTTACAGAAGATCCATGTTTCCTCTTTTGAGATCTGTGGTGTTTTAACAAATGTTTCGGATTTGCAGAGGTATTGCCTTTGGTTGGTTTTCACTGTATCCAAATGGCCTGCTCTCCAGAACAGACAAATTAAGCTGTGAGACTTGCTATAGGTTTTGCATATGGCTGAATACATTCTGATAGGCTCTGATAAGCTGTATACTGGAAAGTGTGTGACCCGTCCAACTGGTGCCTCATTCAAGAATTTCACCACAGTAGTAAGGCATTAATGCTAACAGGATTACTACACTGCTCTGTTGTTGTGTAGGTGTTGTTATTTATTTGATGGGGTGTTGTGCACAGTACTTTTTTCACTGCTCTGTTGTTGTGTAGGTGTTGTTATTTATTTGATGGGGTGTTGTGCACAGTACTTTTTCACTGCTCTGTTGTTGTGTAGGTGTTGTTATTTATTTGATGGGGTGTTGTGCACAGTACTTTTCACTGCTCTGTTGTTGTGTAGGTGTTGTTATTTATTTGATGGGGTGTTGTGCACAGTACTTTTTCACTGCTCTGTTGTTGTGTAGGTGTTGTTATTTATTTGATGGGGTGTTGTGCACAGTACTTTTTCACTGCTCTGTTGTTGTGTAGGTGTTGTTATTTATTTGATGGGGTGTTGTGCACAGTACTTTTCACTGCTCTGTTGTTGTGTAGGTGTTGTTATTTATTTGATGGGGTGTTGTGCACAGTACTTTTTCACTGCTCTGTTGTTGTGTAGGTGTTGTTATTTATTTGATGGGGTGTTGTGCACAGTACTTTTTCACTGCTCTGTTGTTGTGTAGGTGTTGTTATTTATTTGATGGGGTGTTGTGCACAGTACTTTTTCACTGCTCTGTTGTTGTGTAGGTGTTGTTATTTATTTGATGGGGTGTTGTGCACAGTACTTTTCACTGCTGTGTTGTTGTGTAGGTGTTGTTATTTATTTGATGGGGTGTTGTGCACAGTACTTTTTTCACTGCTCTGTTGTTGTGTAGGTGTTGTTATTTATTTGATGGGGTGTTGTGCACAGTACTTTTTCACTGCTCTGTTGTTGTGTAGGTGTTGTTATTTATTTGATGGGGTGTTGTGCACAGTACTTTTTCACTGCTCTGTTGTTGTGTAGGTGTTGTTATTTATTTGATGGGGTGTTGTGCACAGTACTTTTTCACTGCTCTGTTGTTGTGTAGGTGTTGTTATTTATTTGATGGGGTGTTGTGCACAGTACTTTTCACTGCTCTGTTGTTGTGTAGGTGTTGTTATTTATTTGATGGGGTGTTGTGCACAGTACTTTTTTCACTGCTCTGTTGTTGTGTAGGTGTTGTTATTTATTTGATGGGGTGTTGTGCACAGTACTTTTTTCACTGCTCTGTTGTTGAGTAGGTGTTGTTATTTATTTGATGGGGTGTTGTGCACAGTACTTTTTCACTGCTCTGTTGTTGTGTAGGTGTTGTTATTTATTTGATGGGGTGTTGTGCACAGTACTTTTTCACTGCTCTGTTGTTGTGTAGGTGTTGTTATTTATTTGATGGGGTGTTGTGCACAGTACTTTTTCACTGCTCTGTTGTTGTGTAGGTGTTGTTATTTATTTGATGGGGTGTTGTGCACAGTACTTTTTCACTGCTCTGTTGTTGTGTAGGTGTTGTTATTTATTTGATGGGGTGTTGTGCACAGTACTTTTCACTGCTCTGTTGTTGTGTAGGTGTTGTTATTTATTTGATGGGGTGTTGTGCACAGTACTTTTTCACTGCTCTGTTGTTGTGTAGGTGTTGTTATTTATTTGATGGGGTGCTGTGCACAGTACTTTTTTCACTGCTCTGTTGTTGTGTAGGTGTTGTTATTTATTTGATGGGGTGTTGTGCACAGTACTTTTTTCACTGCTCTGTTGTTGTGTAGGTGTTGTTATTTATTTGATGGGGTGTTGTGCACAGTACTTTTTCACTGCTCTGTTGTTGTGTAGGTGTTGTTATTTATTTGATGGGGTGTTGTGCACAGTACTTTTCACTGCTCTGTTGTTGTGTAGGTGTTGTTATTTATTTGATGGGGTGTTGTGCACAGTACTTTTTCACTGCTCTGTTGTTGTGTAGGTGTTGTTATTTATTTGATGGGGTGTTGTGCACAGTACTTTTTCACTGCTCTGTTGTTGTGTAGGTGTTGTTATTTATTTGATGGGGTGTTGTGCACAGTACTTTTCACTGCTCTGTTGTTGTGTAGGTGTTGTTATTTATTTGATGGGGTGTTGTGCACAGTACTTTTTCACTGCTCTGTTGTTGTGTAGGTGTTGTTATTTATTTGATGGGGTGTTGTGCACAGTACTTTTTCACTGCTCTGTTGTTGTGTAGGTGTTGTTATTTATTTGATGGGGTGTTGTGCACAGTACTTTTCACTGCTCTGTTGTTGTGTAGGTGTTGTTATTTATTTGATGGGGTGTTGTGCACAGTACTTTTTCACTGCTCTGTTGTTGTGTAGGTGTTGTTATTTATTTGATGGGGTGTTGTGCACAGTACTTTTCACTGCTCTGTTGTTGTGTAGGTGTTGTTATTTATTTGATGGGGTGTTGTGCACAGTACTTTTTCACTG
This sequence comes from Protopterus annectens, assembly GCF_019279795.1. NCBI lineage: Eukaryota > Metazoa > Chordata > Ceratodontiformes > Protopteridae > Protopterus > Protopterus annectens. The sequence continues at coordinate 1,207,510,853 of NC_056733.1, read as the reverse complement.
CTCTGTTGTTGTGTAGGTGTTGTTATTTATTTGATGGGGTGTTGTGCACAGTACTTTTTCACTGCTCTGTTGTTGTGTAGGTGTTGTTATTTATTTGATGGGGTGTTGTGCACAGTACTTTTTCACTGCTCTGTTGTTGTGTAGGTGTTGTTATTTATTTGATGGGGTGTTGTGCACAGTACTTTTCACTGCTCTGTTGTTGTGTAGGTGTTGTTATTTATTTGATGGGGTGTTGTGCACAGTACTTTTTCACTGCTCTGTTGTTGTGTAGGTGTTGTTATTTATTTGATGGGGTGTTGTGCACAGTACTTTTCACTGCTCTGTTGTTGTGTAGGTGTTGTTATTTATTTGATGGGGTGTTGTGCACAGTATTTTTCACTGCTCTGTTGTTGTGTAGGTGTTGTTATTTATTTGATGGGGTGTTGTGCACAGTACTTTTTCACTGCTCTGTTGTTGTGTAGGTGTTGTTATTTATTTGATGGGGTGTTGTGCACAGTACTTTTTCACTGCTCTGTTGTTGTGTAGGTGTTGTTATTTATTTGATGGGGTGTTGTGCAAAGTACTTTTCACTGCTCTGTTGTTGTGTAGGTGTTGTTATTTATTTGATGGGGTGTTGTGCACAGTACTTTTTCACTGCTCTGTTGTTGTGTAGGTGTTGTTATTTATTTGATGGGGTGTTGTGCACAGTACTTTTTCACTGCTCTGTTGTTGTGTAGGTGTTGTTATTTATTTGATGGGGTGTTGTGCACAGTACTTTTTCACTGCTCTGTTGTTGTGTAGGTGTTGTTATTTATTTGATGGGGTGTTGTGCACAGTACTTTTTCACTGCTCTGTTGTTGTGTAGGTGTTGTTATTTATTTGATGGGGTGTTGTGCACAGTACTTTTTTCACTGCTCTGTTGTTGTGTAGGTGTTGTTATTTATTTGATGGGGTGTTGTGCACAGTACTTTTTTCACTGCTCTGTTGTTGTGTAGGTGTTGTTATTTATTTGATGGGGTGTTGTGCACAGTACTTTTTTCACTGCTCTGTTGTTGTGTAGGTGTTGTTATTTATTTGATGGGGTGTTGTGCACAGTACTTTTTTCACTGCTCTGTTGTTGTGTAGGTGTTGTTATTTATTTGTTGCTGTGGGCTTGCTTCTTATTACATGTGGTTGCATGCTAATACTGTTTTGCTCCAGCTCCACAGTGTAGAAGGCATCATCCTTGACTAAGACGTAGATAATTTCATGTTAATTATACCATTTGTACTGAAGGAACAATGTGGAGTAGGGGGGAAGTGAGTAGCACATACCAGCTTGCCCATCCTAGATGGAAGGAGATAGTCCAACTTGCTGCAATACCAGCACCTACTGCAGAGAGAGGTGTCACTACATCCACTTGGCTCTGTGAAAACATGTTCATATCACAGCATTCATGGGGTACTGGTGGAAATGTTTATGCCCACAGAAGAAGACACTACAGGGCCGATGCATCTGAAAGTGTGCAAGGCAGCCACCAAAGGGGGAGTACTAAGGACCTAGAATTGGAAAATAATATTGTAGCTGCCTCAAACATAACCTCCCTCCATTGTTTCTCACCCCAGAGGAGAAGGCATCACCAACTGCCTGGATTGAGGATTGCCTGAAGTAAGGATAAAAAGTTTTTATTACAGTTTTAAACATGTTTATTGATGTCAGTTTTGTGACTTATATTTTGGTTCCGTGGAATTTGTAATACGTTAGTATTGTGTATTTTAGGCTTTTGTAGTTTGGTAATTTCACTTTTTTCACTGGTGAATGTGAGATTTTAATGTTATAGTACTTTGCATTAAAGTTTTGGTCGTTTGTGGTGTATATTTTAATGTTCTTAGTTTGAATATTTAAATATTTAACTGTGTTTTACACTGTGCATACTGAAGTTTGGCGATGTAGTTTTTGAGCCTTGCCATGTACATATTTGGAAGATGTAATCAAAGTGCACATATTTATAATGCTTCCACTTAATAAGAGTAGATAAGTGATCTGTGTTTTGTGTGTACATTTTACTCTCTAGGGGCTGAAGGTAATGATATATATATATATATATATATATATATATATATATATATATATATATAAAGTGCTAGCGATCTGGTCAAAATGAGTATTAGGTCAGCAACTACAGAGTCGACTGCATATGGTTGACTAGGCAGCTGATCGACAGGTGTGCAAGACTGCATAAATCCAGGGGTGGGGAAGCTTGCCCTTACCCCTCGTGTGTGAGATCTCAAAGTTAGTACACATAAATATCAGGGGTGTGGATTCAAAAGGGAGACCTGCCCCTACAAAAACAATGTTTTATTTTATATTTTAAAGTTAAAGATTGCAATCACCGAGGCTATTTCTCAGCACAAGAGTACTGGCTTGTCAACCTTGGCATTTTCATTTTTTTGATGTCAACTTCATGCCAGTCAGGAATGGATGTTTCATTCATTAGTGGTACGTCTGTATAGATATAAATAGATGGACAAGACGGACATTTGTATGTTTGTGAAAACTGCACGTGTGTATTGAGAGTCTACATTAAATTTACAAACAATAAGGCATTTAATTTTGTGTTAATTTACTTAGTCATGTTCGTGTATATTCAAATCTATTCACATCCCCATTTCCCTTGTTTTTTTCACATGGGGTCTGGATGTCACTTCAACAGTAACAATGATCTACAGCCAAGGATCACACTGCCAGGTGGCTAGCCCTGATACACTTGTTATTCAATCTCAGCCACTCACACCTATGGCTAATTTAAGGTGTCAAGTCCACCTACTGCATATCTTTGGAAATGTGGCAGGAAACTGGAGCATCTAGAGAAAACCCATGCGAACAGAGGGAGGACATGCAGACTCTGCACAGAAGGTACCCCAGCTGACAAACCAGAGAACCTCTTGCTGTGAGGCAATGCTGCTATCTGCTGTGCCATAGATATGCTCCATTAAATAAGTTGCTTAATAACACCTATAACTGCATTTAAATATTGAGTTAGTCAGCATTACTATTATTGCAAATCGCATTGCAAATTATTTTACTTTCTGCACCAGAGGATTCAGCAAAACAATTTATTAAGTTACAAAGAAGGGGACAAGAAAGGAAAGAAAGAAGAAAACTTTTAAATGTTTAATGACGGGTTTAATAGGCAAACAGTTACAGAAGATCCATGTTTCCTCTTTTGAGATCTGTGGTGTTTTAACAAATGTTTCGGATTTGCAGAGGTATTGCCTTTGGTTGGTTTTCACTGTATCCAAATGGCCTGCTCTCCAGAACAGACAAATTAGGCTGTGAGACTTGCTATAGGTTTTGCGTATGGCTGAATACATTCTGATAGGCTCTGATAGGCTGTATACTGGAAAGTGTGTGCCCCATTCAACTGGTGCATCATTCAAGAATTTCACCACAGTAGTAAGGCATTAATGCTAACAGGATTACTACACTAAGCCGTCTGATTAACACAGAACTGCTTTCTGAGGACTCCGATAAAACCCTATAAACTAATGTAAAAAAGCCGTCTGATCATAGCTCTCAACCTCTTAGTGCTAGAAATCTGGACAAAGCCTGACAAAATGGGAGCAAAGGCCCAAAAATAGAAACAAATTTTAAATATTGCTCTTATAAACTTAAAAAAGTGATAGAATAACAGGGTTTGTGTTAATTGCCTAACTTTTCTGAAGAATTTGAAGTCTAAAACTCAAATGTATGCCATTATTTAGTGACTTTAATCCTCAAATCATCTCAGTGATTTGGCAGAAAATCACAAATTTTATGAGGAACAGACCAAAACTATAACACGAAAATCTGGACAGTTGAGAGATATGCTTCTGATACTCACTCTGTCCTTTTCTAAAGTTAGTCTTTGCTAGCAAAAACACATTGTAATTGTTTTAGACTACTATATTTATATTTTCATTTATTTTAATGAGAAGTATTTTATCAGCAGTAACTGTAACAACAGTATGTGCTGATTGTAGTAACAGTAATAGCATTTATATGCTAATAAAAGCAAGCTCCAAAAATTTCTTCTCAAATACTGTTGGGACCTAGTATGAAACAATAAGTCAAGAGGCAAACCATTCTAACCACAGCATCTAAAGAAAATAAAATCATACTCTTAGCAGATTGCTAAACCAAACAACATAAGGCACAACAAAGCTGCTCTATTTTGCAGGAAGGCCACTCCCTATTGTATGGGGATTCAAACACTCAAGCTCCCTGTATAGTATTTCCTATAAACTCAGAGAAATAATATTGTTGAGTAACTTGAAAACTCTCCTTTTCATGGGTTCATAGGTAGGTACTAGGCTGTCGGCCCAAGGGCCTATGTAAGCCTAGCCAACAAGGGTCCCTGGCTTTTGCCACCCAAGGAAGTTATTTTCCTGTGCCCCTGTCGAGCAGAGCCACAGAAGTAATCCCCGGGGTGAATTTCCTATTTCCCATCCACTCATCAAGATTTTTCTTGAAGAGTGCTAATGAGGAACTCTGCTTGACATAGATGGGTAGCTTGTTCCAGAGTATGGGAATTCTCCCTCCTCTACTAGTCATATGACCTCATAACAGTATAGTACTTGTGGCAAAGCAAGCTCCAATATACTGCAGCAACATTCAAATGTGACTTTACATAGGTGATATTTTAAGATCTAACTAAAGGGCACATGATTAATGGGCGTTTTTTGTAGTGCTTTGTGCTCTACTGGCCAGCCTTTAACTACTTCTAGTGAAAGGAACTTCAAGAACATACATCTTTTAATATGAAAACAATCTAGTTCTGTTTAGAAAAGACAGCAAAAAGCCAGGCAATGCAGTGACTAGGATAAACAATGAACTGCAAAACCATGTAAATGCCTTATACATATTAAGTAAGTCTACTGCACACAATTGTCCTTTTTCAGAAACATTCTCTGAATAAGTGATTTGCTCAGGTAAGCAAATGGAGGTGGAAGGCATCAAACTGTGTGCTCTGGGGCTACAGGAAGTAGTTCATTAAGAGCTCAAAGCATTAATCCTCTGTGCTAAATACAGGCCAGTTGACTGCCAAATCCTTTATAGAATGTATTCACTAAATTAAATAAGAAATGTTTCATATGGTGATAAATTAGCCTGTAAGTAAATATGTCAGATAGGTACTACAAGCATATTGTAACCATATTTCCCATGTATAAGCTATTTCTCATGAAACAGCTAAATAAAAATACATTTTTGTACCAGACAGATTGCAAAATGTTTCAAAAGGTCATCTTCTGGCCTGATGCTACTTGAAGTCCAACAGATTCTGTAACTATCCTAAGCTCAAAGTTTTTCTTACCGAATTTCAAAAATAAGGTATTCCAGACAATTCAAGACCGCTTTTTTCCCTAAAACTGTCTGCATTGATGATTTTGGCATCAGTTCTTAAAGAGTTACAAAACCCTGTACCAGGTTTTGCTCCATGTAAGAAATCATTCATGGGAAATCTATGCAGTGCATACGCCTTGATTACACAAAGTCTGACAAGCTGGTCTGGAGAGAGAGAGAAACTATACCCATCAAAAAGCTACTGGTGTAAGTAGCCTGATTACACTGAGCACAGAGCCAGAAAACTGACTGTGACCCAGGTAACTGGGTTTGACTAGTGGTCCCGGCAGTGGAAGTCACAGGCAGGAAGGGAAAGTACTGAAAGGTTGTGGCCTCCTCATCCCTCATGGGGGGGGTGCAGTTTCCTTGCTGGAGACTGGGGAAATGACTGCTCATGTTCTGAAGGGAAGGCAAGACTACCTGGATGGTTCACCTTTTGCAGAAGTAAAGGGATGTCCTTCGTGATCAACCCATTACAGGTCCCTTCAGCTGTTCACTGAATGTGTGTGAGGAATATGGCTACAATAATAAAAAAAAAAATCTCGAACCATCCTTAATGGCTACCTGAATGATGGCCTTTCCTAGTCAGCCCTCACATGAATGATGGGCAATAAATGGACCAACTGACCAGGAGTGACATGATGACAGACAGGCAGCAGAGACACAGAGAGTAAGGAAAAAAACACTGGCATAAACAGCGTAATGTGCAAAGATAATGCAGACAATTGCGGTTGATCACTTAGAGTGCTTTACAGCCATATTTGCACCTCAGAAAGCCATATGGGGAAAGTGGCTGAACTACATAAACTAGTAACGGAATCACAGTGGGGAGTTAGCTTCTATTCTATGTCTCAAAATAAATACTAGTGAGACAGATGCCTGGTGTCAAAGCCAGGGTCTCAAGCTCAATGCCAAAAAGTGCATTATCATCCCCTTTGGCAAAAACTCTAACCATGAACTACCACATAGGCGGTAGCCTTCTTAACACTGAAAGTGTGATAAGAGACCTTGGGACACAGGTGGACAGTAGTCTCTCCTTTGATAATTACATCGCCACAGTGGTCAGAAAATCCTTCTACGTGGCACACCTCATCACAAAATGTTTCTCATTCAGAAAAAAAGAGGTCATTGTTCCCCTGTACTCATCACTCATTAGATCCATTATAGAGTACAACTCCCCTTTTTGTATGTACCTCACAAGACATCTACAACAACTGGAAAGGCCGCAGAAATACTACACAAAGAGGATTACTGGCCTCAAACAGATGCCCTATGCAGACCGTCTCAAAAAACTCCAGCTTTACTCTATCGCATATCGCCTACTCAGAGGCGATCTCTGCCTAACATACAAAGCTATGTCAAACCCAGAGCTGTTGGACATGCTTCACTTAAAGAAATCCCACTCCCTCCGAGCCACATGCTCTAGGGACCTAAACCTTGTCACCACAATAAACAGAGCATGCTGGAGGGATAGATTCCTGTCCTAGAGACTTCCCATACTCTGGAACAGACTACCTATCTGTGTCAAACAGAGCTCCTCATTAGCATTCATCAAGAAAAATCTTGATGATTGGATGGGAAATAGGAAATTCACCCCGAGGATCACTTCTATGGCTCTGCTTGACAAGGGCACAGGAAAATAATTTTCTTGGGTGGCAAAACCTTTTTGGCTAGGCTTGTATAGGCCCTAGGGCCAATAGCCTAGTACCTACCTATGAGCCACACCATTTAAGGTGCAGTTCTCAGGCTTCTGGCATTAAGGGTGAAAGTCACAGTCATTACAGGAATGTGTTACAGGTATCCGTACTGTCAGCGAATAAGCATAGCTGGACAACGATTCATTGAGGCCATTTACTTTAATGCAGGATGGCCAAAAATAAGTGTAAGAAAATTAAATAAAATGAGAAGTAAATGAGAAATGATATAAAGTGACATACGCTAATGAAGTGTTCTTTTGTCTATTTGCGAGTCATAGTCGAATTTTCATGCTGTCCGTACATCAATTGTAAAAAGCATAGCTGCTCCTATTATATCTACTTTGCAATCCATGTAGATGCTCGCTGACCCTGTAAAAATGATATAAGTTGTACTTTACCGGCCTTGATCCCTTATGCTGTACCATCACTGTACAGCGATACATAAAAATTTCACATAACCACCAGTCACACAACACCTGTCATCCGCAGAAAAAATGTGATGTAATCCCCATAATAATATATGCATGCAGAGTCCAGCCAAGTAAAGTTGTGCTGAAATGATATTTGTACTATTATTAATACATTCACAGCAGTAAAGAAAGCACATCTGTCTTTTCATTAGCCCCTAACACATTCCTGTAATCATAATACGGTCAGTGACACTCAAGAATCTCCTAATAAAGACACACATCATCTTTGCCATTTCAGTACTTCAGATTAACATCACTGCATTTCTACTGTGTATGCACAATCACTAAAAGACACCAAAGTACATTTTCTCAGTGATCAGTAATCATTTCTACTGCTGTTGTAATTATTTCCAATTTATAAATGACAGCTTATTCACCAAAGCTATTGTAATATGCCCATCATATGAATAAAACAAACATTTCTTACAGTGAACTTAATCTTTCCTCATTTTGAACTGTTTCATAATAATGTTCCATATTCCTGTTATTTTTTTTCTTACTTTACAAAGTCCATGGTTTCCTAAGTAATTTGCCATGTAACTACAGTAATTCCCAGGTAATATGGTGCTTTCAAACTTATTTGCTTAAGTTCAGGATTCTTTACGCATTTTGTATACAGATGAAGCCCTTTTATGTTTATCTCTATGAATCGCAGTAATAGCTCTAAGGCACCTTATCAGTGTAATAGGTCTCCCCTTAACACTTATCCTGAAATACTTTACACATTTGCTTTATGCAGACATACATGCTTGCGCAATACTTATTCAGCGTAAATGACATTTGCATACTCTATGCAGTTTGCCGCTACACTCAGCAGAAACCTGGACTGTGAATACCATCCTAAGTCTCAATAATGTAGTTTCCAGTTCAGTATTTAAGATATTTAAGACATTTGTGTCTGTTTTATGATTACATAAAATTAATTCCACTATGTGTGACAATGTATTGTAAAACATAGAACAAAAGACTGATATATACCTAACGTATACATAGGGAGCTGTTTCACCCTTGTTTCCCTCCCCTTAAACAGTCTTTTCCCTCCAAGTAAGGTCCTAGTTTGCAATAAACATTAAAAGAAGTTTCAGTGAAAAACAAAAAGAATGACAATTTACTAAGTAGGCATTCATTTGCAAATGGACTGCAAATTTCCCTTTTGGCATGTGCTAACAGTCATTAATGGATTCCGTCAATAAGAGACGCCATGATAAAGTGCTCAGCTAATCTCTTACCCAAGGAAACTGAAGTTAAGCTATGCTAACATATTTTGAATCTATGTATCCTTTTCAGTCAATTTTTGAATCTGATCTAATTTAGATATATGATGAAAATCACTAAGTGCCAGTAAAACAAACATCACTTCAAAGTTTATTTTCCTATAGCCATCAGTGAGAATCAACTGTGTCAGCAGAAAAAGAGGTTCAATAAACCAATTTAATCAGTTGAAGGCAAAAGCCATTTCACGTGGTCGGCACTAGTACGTATTACAATACACAAAGAGCTCTATAAATCAGGCTTTTTTTTACATTTTAGTTTCTTCACCTATGTTTATCACCACAGGAGTATTGGCGGATTCCAAATGGCTAGACAGTCTGTCAGACTGTTTCTAAAATCACATGGAACTATTAGTATTCATGCTGAGAATATTTGAGTGGACTACCATGGCTTTTGTCAGACGGTACATGCCATATGCTGTGATTAGTATGTTTTTCCTTCAATCAAAACTTGTACTTTTGACAGCTCCTTTCTCAGAATAATGATCCATCTCTAAGAAGGAAGATGCGAGGCTGATACAACATGAAGCTTCAGAAGACTAGAGAATTTATGCATCACTGAACTTCTGATTCTTTGCAGCTTTGTTCATTTTAAGTGTATTTCTCTAATAAATATCTGTTTACTAAGACAAACCTACTGAGACACATCAGCCTCATTTTCGGAAGCTTCCTTGGAACAATTACAATTTCAAAATAATCGTCAGTGACCTAGGGAGGCACAGTAATAAATGAAGGTAGACTGGACTAGCAAACATATTATAAACAAGAATGTAACTAAGTTGAATTCAACAAATATACTTAGCAAATCTGTGTAACTAAAAGGGGTAATGGGAGACAAAAAGGAGTACTGAGGGAAATGTTTAACATAGTGCTTCACCAGAGAGCTTTAGTACCACTATGGTGATAAAAAGCAATTCAAAGACATGAAAGAGTCATGATGTACAAAAGCTCATTAGTAACGAATTTGCATTTCTCTGATTTAACCATTTAATGTATCGTGTTTCCCCTACCAACCCACAAAGTTCTGTTGTCCAAGTACCTACAGACACATGCATGCATGCATGAGTGCAAATATATACACACACAGCTGAACGCAGACACACATATACACACACACGCATGCATTCTGACACAAACGCATACTCTCACGGTTTCACTTCATATCGTCGAAAGCTCATTTCATCGAATTTCAAAACAGCGAGACCAAATCATTGAAAACTCAAATCGTCGAAAACTCATAACATCGAATCTCAAATCATTGAAAATTACAAAGCAACTAGAAATAATATCACATACACTGTTTACTACGGTTATGCTTGCCCCCCTGTGCCTCCCACACCCCCAAAAATTAAATATACGAACTCCAAGGTCGCACTACAGTGGGGTTTTGAAATTACCTTTTTCCCCCACTGTAGAGCGACCTTGGAGTTGGTATATTTAATGTACGGGGGATGTGGGGGTGGAGCCCCGCATGGGGGCTTGCCCCCCCTGCATAAATGTAGTAAAAACTCTGTGAGATGCTATTTCTAGTTGCTTTGCAGTTTTCAATGATTTGAGATTCGATGTTATGAGTTTTCGACAATATGAGTTTTCGATGATTTGGTCTTGCTGTTTTGAAATTCGATTAAATGAGTTTTCGACAATATGAAGTGAAACCACTCTCACAGATACCCAGGCAGTCACTGACTTGCACACACAAGCACATATATGCACACATGCATACACATGTGCACACACACACACACACACAGCACCAAGCATGCCCTCACACCTGTTACATATAGACATGCACACAACCTCACAGCATTCACCAGCTGTGGCACTAATAATCCTGCTCCTGCAACAGACAGCAATGGATGCACACCAGAAAAAAAAAAGCAGTGCACATTCCTGTTCCACCACTGTACAAACAGTGGAATAGATTTTTGTCTCTGAATTGTTCTACCAAGCAATTCTGATTGCAGATTATGGCACCACATTTGCATGCAACAATATCCATCAAGGCAGTTATAGTGCCACTTCCCAGAGTCTTCATACCGCTATATTGCTATAGAAGTCTTTGAAGCCTTCCCTTTTAACATACTGAGCAATCCTGCTTGAAACAGAATTGCAGAGCCCGTTCTGTGTTTTGCAATAGCTCCCAAATTATTGCCGTATGATCACATCCATTAACAGTGAAACAGGATAGCTTAAATAGAAAATATGTACAACCCAACACCATTACACAAAAGAAAACAAGCTAAAAGTATTTTAGGGGGTTATACCACCTCTTCTTAGATATACTTAGTCCATGATCACTGATCCACGGAGAAAGGACAAAGACCGCCAACATTGAAAACCATTCTTGTCTGACTTTTGCAGCACTACACTGCAGCAGACAATATAATCACACTGCCACTGTAACACTGCAGCAGATAACATAACCACACTGCTGCTGTAGCTATATAAGTTGAAAAGACTGCTTAGACATCTGATTTTTTGCCACCAGAACAATGCAATGAAAACCTCATTTCCATAAGGAAATTGAATACCAGCTTATAGTAATATTTCTTAAAATAACCCAAGTAGAACTATTACATTAAGTGGCAGCAGCTCAAACAGGGAAAGCACAAAGTTAGTCCTTGCTGTGTTTGTTAAGCTATAACAAAGTTACTACAACATTTATTACTCAGAGAGCATGCATATTTTAGTAATGTTTACTGAATTATATTGTTTATATGCAAAAAAAATGAAATTTATTACTTAAAGTAACATATCAAGAGTCAAATTCACAAAAGTTACAGTGAAGTATAAAGCTCTTGATAAGTTTTTGGAATTTGATCACAGCCCTTCTGCAATGCCTTTGCATGAAGACATGCAGCATCATGGCAGGCTGTCCCTGTAGTCATACTAAATGAAGCAGTCTGGGAAAGAGGCATATGCTAATTAGCCAAGTGCATAGCTTAGGCACAGTAGCTTCTGGCCACTCATGGTAATTACGTATTATCGCAACCAGATATTCACGGTTGAGAAATTCACATTGTAGAATCAAAACGGGTGCAGGAAACACCATAATGTATGTTTTTAAGTTGGTACAGCTAAAAAACTAACTTTGGATTTCCTTCAGGACAAACAATAAATGAAAAATTCTGCTTCTTGTTTTGTGTGCATTACACACGCATAGTTAAATTGTCATGGGTGCTCTCTAACTAAGGAAAGGAATGTTTACACTGTGAGGAAGTAATCCTAAGAATGAAAAGACAGAGACAGGAATCATGCTTTTGGTAAACTAAATATTTATTACAGTTTGTAAACATACTTGAAAATAACACTAGTGAATGTATACACGAAACACAAAGTGCATAAAGAAAGTACCTCAACTTCTTATTGCTAACACTGACCAAAACAAACTGCTGTGGTAAAGAAAACACATTGTATTACATTTTTACAACATTTACGATCAGATTCAAGGATCGGGAAGCAACCACTATTACTGCAAAAATCTGGTTGCGATAATACATAAGCAAGTTATACAGTCAGGTAGTATTAGGAAGTGTGAGTGTGTGTGTGAGTGTGTGAGTGTGTGTGTGAGTGTGTGAGTGTGTGAGTGTGTGTGTGTGTGTGTGTGTGTGTGTGTGTGTGTGTGTGTGTGTGTGTGTGTGTGTGTGTGTGTTTTAAAACGTAATAAGCCACTAGGGATGTACAAGCCAGTGTATTTCTTTGTGCTGGTCCCAAGCCCGGATAAATGGGGAGGGTTGCATCCGGAAGGGCATCCGGTGTAAAACATTTGCCAAATGAGATATGCAGAAAACAATACAGATTTACATACCGGATCCGTCAAGGCCCGGATTAACAATGACCACCACCAGTATTGTTAGCCAACAGGGTGCTAGCGGAAATTGGGCTACTGTTGGCCGAAGGAGGAGAAGGAGAAGAAGATAGGGAATGCATGCCCAAATACAGGAAGAGAGGAGAAAGATTAAGAGTTTGGTAGTGAGGGTAGGAACTTTGAATGTTAGCAGTATGACTGGTATAGGGAGAGAGCTAGCTGATATGATGGACAGAAGAATGGTCGATATATTGTGTGTGCAAGAGACCAGGTGGAAGGGAAGAAAGGCCAGGTATATTGGAGGTGGGTTCAAATTGTTCTATCATGGTGTGGATGGTAGGAGAAATTGGGTAGGGGTTATCCTGAAGGAACAGTATGCCAAGAGTGTTTTGGAGGTGAAAAGATTGTCATATGGTATGATGATAAATGTTGTTAGTGCATATGCTCCGCAAGTTGGGTGTGCGATGGATGAGAAAGAAAAATTTTGGAGTGAGTTGGATGAAGTGGTGACGACTGTACCCAAGGGTAAGAGAGTGGTGATTAGAGCAGATTTCAATGGGCATGTTGGTGAAAGGAACAGAGGGGATGAGGAAGTGATGGGTAGGTATAGTGTTACGGAAAGGAATGCAGACGTTCAGATGGTAGTGGATTTTGCAAAAAAGGATGGACGTGGCTGTGGTGAATACATACTTTAACAAGAGTTAGGAGCATAGGGTGACATACAAGAGTGGAGGGAGATGCACACAGGTGGATTATATCCTATGCAGGAGGGCCAGTTTGAAGGAGATTGGAGACTGTAAAGTGGTGATGGGGAAAGTGTAGTTAGGCAGCATAGAATGGTGGTCTGTAGAATGACGTTGGTGATCAAGAAGAGGAGGAGTGGGAGGGCAGCACCAAGGATCAAATGGTGGAAATTGAAAAAGGGAGATTGTGAGGTGGAGTTCAGAGAAGAGTTAAGACGGGCACTGGGTGGCAGTGAAGAGTTACCAAACAGCTGGGTAACTACAGCAGAGCTAGTAAGGGAGACTGCTAGAAAGATGCTTGGTGTGACATCTGGACAGAGGAAGGAGGACAAGGAGACCTGGTGGTGGAATGAGGAAGTACAGGAGAGTATACAGAGAAAGAGGTTGGCAAAGAAGAAGTGGAATTTGTCAGAGAGATGTAGAAATTAGACATGAGTATAAGGAGATGAGGTGCATGGCAAAGAGAGAGGTGGCAAAGGCTAAGGATAAGGCATATGAACAGCTGTATGAAAGGTTGGACACTAAGGAGGGAGAAAAGGACCTGTACCGATTGGCTAGACATAGGGACCGAGCTAGTAAAGATGTGCAGCAGGTAAGGGTGATAAAGGATAATGAGGTAAACGTACTTACAAGTGAGGAGAGTGTGTTGAGCAGATGGAAAGAGTACTTTGAAGGGCTGATGAATGAAGAGAATGAGAGAGAGAGAGAGAGAGAGAGAGAAGGCTGGATGATGTGAGGATAGTGAATTAGCTAGTGCAACGGATTAGCAAGGAGGAAGTAAGGATAGCAAAGAAAAGAGGATGAGGACTGGAAAGGCTGTTAGTCCAGATGACATACCTGTGGAAGCTTGGAGGTGTTTAGGAGAAATGGCAGTGGAATTTTTAACCAGATTATTTAATGAAATCTTGGAAAGTGAGAGGATGCCTGAGGAGTGGAGAAAAAGTGTTTTGGTACTGATTTTTAAGAATAAGGGTGATGTGCAGAGCTGTAGTAACTACAGAGGGATAAAATTGATCAGTCACAGCATGAAATTATGGGAAAGAGTAGTGGAAGTTAGGTTAAGAAGGGAGGTGATGATTAGTGATCAGCAGTATGGTTTCATGCCAGGAAAGAGCACTACTGATGCGATGTTTGCTCTGAGAGTGTTGATGGAGAAGTACAGAGAAGGTCAGAAGGAGATGCATTGTGTCTTTGTGGACTTAGAGAAAGCATATGACAGGGTGCCTAGAGAGGAGTTGTGGCACTGTATGAGGAAGTTGGGAGTGGCAGAGAAGTATGTAAGAGTGGCAAAGGATGTGTACAAGGGTAGTGTGACAGTGGTGAGATCTGCAGTGGGAGTGACAAATGCGTTTAAGGTGGAGGTGGGATTACATCAAGGATCAGCTCTGAGGCCTTTCTTATTTGCAGTAGTGATGGACAGGTTGACAGATGAGATCAGACAGGAGTCCACATGGACTATGATGTTTGCAGATGACATTGTGATATGTAGTGAGAGTAGGGAACAGGTGGAGGAGACCCTGGAGAGGTGGAGATATGCTCTAGAGAGGAGAGGAATGAAGGTCAGCAGGACTAAAACAGAATATGTGTGTGTGAATGAGAAGGATAGAGGAATGGTGAGGATGCAGGGAGTAGAGGTGGTGAAGGTGGATGTTTAAATTCTTGGGATCAACAGTTCAGAGTAATGGCGAGTGTGGAAGAGAGGTGAAGAAGAGAGTACAGGCAGGATGGAGTGGGTGAAGAAAAGTGTCACGAGTGATTTGTGACTGCGAGTACCAGTAAGAGTGTAAGGGAAGGTCTAAAACAGGGTAGTGAGACCAGCTATGTTATATGGGTTGGAGACAGTGGCATTGACTAAAAGGCAGGAGTCAGAGATGGACGTGGCAGAGTTAAAGATGTTAAGATTTGCACTGGGTGTGACAAGGGTGGACAGGATTAGGAATAAGTATATTAGAGGGTCAGCCCAGGTTGGACGGTTTGGAGACAAAGGCAGAGAGGCGAGATTGCGTTGCTTTAGACATGTGCTGAGGAGGGATGCAGAGTATATTGGGAAAAAGTTGCTAAGGATGAAGCTACCAGGTAACAGGAAAAGAGGAAGGCCTAAGATAAGGTTTATTGATGTGGTGAGAGAGGACATGCAGGTGGTTGGTGTGACAGAGCAAGATGCAGAGGACAGGAAGAAATGGAAACAGATGATCCACTGTGGCGACCCCTAACGGGAACAGATGAAAGAAGAAGAAGAAAGATCTTGGACATTATCCATTACCTGCAACAGCTCATGAGGTACAAGGGAGAGAAACAGGAAGCGTTAACGCACATCTTTCAACTTCAAAGTGCAAGAAATCAAGACAAAACTAAAACTAATGGTGAGACAAAATCTGGGCTGGATTGTAAGTACATCTCCTACAAACATTAGAAATTCACTAGTGCAAATGCTTTTATAATAGCATGGATTTACTGAGCGATAAGGAGTAGGAAGCTCTAATGTCTGGCAGTAAGTATTAATAACTGACTATAATCATCCGTGACTTACCGGGGACTGAAAAAGTAGATATCAGGGACATCGTGACAAGACAATGACAGGTACAGGAAATGGTTTGTGTGTGCATGTGTGTGTGTGTGTGTGTGTGTGTGTGTGTGTGTGTGTGTGTGTGTGTGTGTGTGTGTGGGATAGTGACTGTCAGGAATGGCAGTGCTAACACAAAACATCATCTGCAACTCTCAACTACAGCAGGGAGGTGCTGATCTTTACTTATAGTAGTTACAATGATTTAGAAATATACAAATTAGATAGTAATGATGTCTTTCCTCATTAAGGCTTATGTGTCTCTAAATCTCTAAATACACTTATACTTCATTGTGTAAGTAGGGCGTTTTTTACTGCAGCCCTTAACACGCGTGTTGGAGTTCATTATAAATCCTAGGCATCATATGCTTGCTCGGCTTGGAATGCACTCTTATTTTTTGTTATACAATTTGACAATCTTTTGAATGTGTATAACAAGGTAGGGACCTTATATATGCTCATCTGTAGATATAGTTATGGAAATGGGATTTACATTATTGTTGTTGTGGCTACATACCGAAAGACGGTATTTAAGGAACAATAAAGGTAACATAATGGCTTATTGAATCAAATAAATTGAAGACAAACACATTCTTCTCTGAAATTTTTTGATGGTATGGTTATTCTAATGATTAAGTATAGCATCTGGTAACATACTCTCTTTAAATCTCGACAAAGAAAAAAAAATCCTAACAAATTTGTATACATTTGTTTGCTCTGCAGTGGACTACTGGTTGATCACTTCTGTTTCAATATATTGCAGTATATGAATACTACAAAAGCCCTGGACTTTAGACAGAAACAGGAAACAAACAGTCCTAGGCACAATCTGTCTTGGAAAAAAATAAAATGCTTACTTAATAGGGCCATTAAATAACATTATAGATATCAAAATGAACCAATAACATTGAATCACTCCATCTTTGATAATGATTATGTTCACTTTTTGGTGTATACTATAACCAGCATAACTAAAGCCCTTCCAACAATTTAGTTCCCTGCTAAGTAAGAACAAGGTCCTTCACCCAGTGATCTATACCCTTTAGCCTCTCCTAAAGCAACTCTTCACCTCTCTGAAGTTTCAATAAAACAGACCAAGACCTTACTTCCCAAAGTCAACAATTTAAGATCTAAATTCAGCAAACTTCATACCACATTTCTAAGGTCGCAGCTGAAAAAAATCACTAAAACTTTTATCCGTACCTTTAACCTCTCACTCCGCAGAAAATGTCCTGCCAGCATTCAAGCATGCAGTTATAATCCCTCTGACTAAAGTCACTAAAGTCAGATCTCCTAATGGGTTGAAGGATTATAGACCTGTTTTTGCTTTGTGCCTCGTTACCAAAATATTTTAAAAAACTTTTATACAAGCAAATGCTTAAGCACATTAATAGTGATATTCTGTTATGTGATGCACACTATGGCATTTACTATGCCTTCAGTGCCTTTACTGCAATCAATGGCGTCTCTTACAATTTATTGCAACCTGAATGAGGGACTTATCACCACAGATCTCTTTGTTGACATGACAAGGGCTATTGAAACTGTCAGTCATACCTTTCTTCTCAACAAACTCAAAAGACGCAACTTTGGAGATAACTGTGAAACTGGCAAATAGAGTTATCGAAAACACATAGCGTTCCAAGTCCACTGCAATGTCTCATTCTCCATTGCTGGTAAACATAATATGGGTGTACAATAAGGGTCTGTGTTGGGTCCTCCTCTCCTCTCACTCTTTGTTAATGATCTCCTCCTAGAGTTATCAGATCTTAACTTAATAATGTGTGCAGATTATATGCTGTTCCTACAGTCCAATACTGGCCGCTCTGACCTGTAAACCAAGTTAAAGGACAATTTCACTCAGCTATGTATCTGTCAATTTCTCACAAATTGCCCAAACAAAACCAATGTCATGGTCTTTGCCTCAGCCAAGAAATTATCCACCACCCTTCACAGGATCATAAGAAGTTACTAGGCTAATGGCCCTAGGGCCCATGTAAGCCTAGCCCAGTTTAGCCTTTTGTTTCCTCAGGTGTCTGTTACAAACCAACACTGAAATCAACACCTGGTGCCCCTGTCCAAGAGGGACATAAGTGTAACCCCCTGGAATGAATTTCCTGTTGCCCATCTAATCATCCAAGTTATACTTAAACAGGGTCAGTGCGGGGGCTCTGTTTAACTTTAATTGGAAGTTTGTTCCAAAGATGGGGTAACCTCTGTGAGACAAATCTATCCCTCCAGCAATTTATGTTGATGTCACATACCAGATTAAGGCCCTTTGAACAAGTGACTCACGTGCCATTTGATTTGCATATATGCAGCATTTCTATTCATATTCTCTTAACAGATCTTAATGGGAACATAATACTGAATGTCACTGAACAGAGGTACTTAGGTCTAAGACTTGACCCTAGCATTTCCTTTGCCACACACACAGATTTTGTAACTAATAAAGTTCTTGCTCAATTAAAAGTATCTTACATGATCAGTCACATCCTTTCACCATCTTCTTGCAGGGCCATTGCTAAAAATATTTTAATAACCAAACTGAAATATGGCCTTCCTTTTCTCGTTATGCATTTCACCCAAAATATCCACAGAATACATCTGTAGGTTAATTCTATAGAGTCCAGTTTTTAAAGTTTGCTGAATCCAGGTCTGTATTGTAGTTTCTGTGTTGCCCACACCTTACTAGGATAGAAGGAAGTTTCTCTGTTCACCAGTGAGAGTGGGGAGCTTTGAGCAGCCTATCTGTCCCTGGATGAATGGTTTTCAGCTCAGAATTTGTAGTTTATTAGCAATTTTGGGCTAATTTCTATCCCTTTCATCCTCCTGTTATAAAAAACGCATTTGCATGGTTTTGTGCACCGCGCAGCGCTGGTTAGCTAGGGTTAACTATCCTCAGCTCCACAAAGTCTGCTTTTCAGTTTTTCCCTTATAACTAGTCAGTCTTTCAGCCTAAGCACTCAGACCTGCATCTTCTAGCCCAGCACTTGTTCTAAATCTGTTGTAGCACTAAATAACTCCCAGTACTCAACCCCCTCACTTGCCTAGAGGGAATGGTCTATATACTTCCCTACTTGACAAAAGAAAACAGTCTTTTCTACTTATTCAGGCACGTCCAAGGGACAGCAACCGGTGTACTCTCCAGTCTACCTGATGAACCTGAGCATCTTGAGGCAATGTTACAACTGCCTCATGTACACAGACAACCCTCTCCTCCTACCACCAAACACTAATACCTGCGAGAGATGCACTTATACAGCCAATCTAGAGGCAAAGCTCTCTCCAACCAAGACTGGAACAGATAGTCAAGAGAAGAAGGTAATAACTCACAGCACCCTACTCACTTTACATAGACCTACTAAACCAACACCTCCAAAAACCCACACATAGTAACACCAAGACATATACGGAGGCTCTGAATAAAAATCTAAATCTGCCTAGGCAACAGAGACCTCCAAAGCAGACACACAAGCAGCTTCCTCCCACCAACACATCCCAAACAACACATAGCCCACAAACTCGGTGTGCCACACAACCACAGCCCAAAGGTAAAACAACATACTCAACACACTAGTCATAGGTGACTCTATAGTCAGACACACTGATGTCTCACTCACCAGGCTGGACAAAGAGAAGGTTACTGTCAGCTGCTTGTCGGGTGCCAGAATCCACCACATAATGCATGCACTCAGGTCACTACAAAGCAAGTACAAATATGACTCTGTCATTGTCCATGTTGGTGTGAATGACCTGAGATGTAGCTCCCTGGACTACATGAAAAGAGACATGGAAGAGCTCTCCGATCTTGTAACCCAGGCAAGTATGACCATAGCCCTGAGTAGCATCCTGCCTTCACCAAGAATGATACCACAGTACAAGGATAAAATGATCAACTTCAACAATTGGCTAAGTTTCTGGTGTCATTCAAAGGGGATCCAGTATTTGTCTGCTTGGGTTGACATGCTTGACAGGCCACGATGCTTTGCCAGAGATGGCCTGCACCTATCACCCCTGGGATTCCGGATATTGGCTAAGGTTCTTACTGCCCCCATAGTGCCTTTTTTAGGCAAGGCTCAAAAGACAAACCCACCATATTAAGAACTACAAGTGACAAAAAACTGAGGGCAATACTGCTCAGTGCCAGGAGTCTAAACCTCAAAATGCACTCACTCGAGGCACTCCTCAAAATGGAGAACACCGATATCTGTGCATTGACTGAGACCTGGTTCAAGGCTTCTGAGAGCACCCCAGCACTACCAGGTTATAATTCATACCACACGTTTTGACCACAAAACCCGGACCGAAACACTAAGGGCAGAGGTGTGTCCATATTCATCAAGGATATCCACACCTCCAGGCTAGTTGCACAGCACAATGCCTCTGAGATCATCGAAGTGCAACTAACCTTGGGCAAAAATACATTCCAAATTGTAGCTTGTTATAGATCCCCCACCATGACCTAGGACCCACACTCCTCGTTCCTGGAAACATTGGAAAAAATGAGGGTCCAACCAAATACCCTAATAATGAGCGATTTCAATTACCCTAACATAAACTGGGAAAACTACTCTTGTACTAATCCCCTTGCTCAACGATTCCTGGAATTTATAAACTCTAATGCCCTAGATCAACTTGTCAACATCCCCACCAGGGCAACAATATTCTGGACCTGGTCATTACCAACATGGGTGACCAGAGGTCAACGCCTGAGATCAACTCCTCGCTGGTTAGATCAGACCATAAACTAATCACCCTAGATATCCACATCCTGACCCCACCCCCCACACAAGGAAACTATTGTAAAAAAAAATTTCTCCAAAGCGAACTTCATGCTACTCAAAACAGAGGTGGCTACCTTTGCAATGCCCCTGCAGATGGACAATACAGTCATGACTACTTGTTCCTACACAAATACACTCTACAAGCATCTGCATGAGTGCATGGATCGTGCTCTCCCTAACAAAACCAAGACGCTATCTTCCAAAAAAAGGAAGCCAATCTGGTGGTCTGGTGGTCCCCTGCCATTAACAAACTCTACAACAGAAGGAAAAAACTGTTGCAAAAGAGAGTAAAAACCCAGGAATGGAGGAGCTCCCTGGTCAGCCTCAGTAAGAAGCTAAGATCCCTCAGAAAATCCTCCAAAGCGAATTGTGAAAGAAAAATTGCCTCAGATTCCAAAGAAAACCACAAGGCATTCTTTAGCTATGCCAAGAATCTCCATGGCAACACCCAGATCTGCACTGAGCTACAGCAGAATGGCACAAAATATACAGAGCCAACTGATATTGCCATCATCTTGGCAGATAGGTTCAGTGCTAACTTTACTCCCCTCTCAGCCCCCCAAAGGGCCTATAACTATACCAAATGATTATAGAGCCCCATTAATCACAAACACGCAGGTAAAAATGGCACTCTCTAAAGCCAAAAACACAGCGTCCTTGGGACCCGGCAACATCCCGGGCTGTGTCTTACACGAACTCTAAAATGAACTAGCCCCCCACCTAAACTCCATGTTCAATCACAGCCTCACCACAGGCTATGTGCCCACTGAATGGCACACAGCAATGGTTATCCCACTCCACAAAGGAGGAGCCACCACAGACCCCGGGAACTATTGACCTATTAGTCTGACAAGTCTGGTCTGCAAGGCAATGGAGCGTATCATCATGGAACTCATAAACAAAGACATTGGTAACCTCCAAACTTTGGATGCTGCCCAATTCAGATTTGTAAAGGGTAGATCATGTCTCCTAAACCTAGTAGACTTCTTTGAAACAGTTACCAAGGCCATACATGAGGGCAAGGTGGTCCACACAGCCTACCTGGACCTTGTTAAAGCCTTTGATACTATCCCCCATTCAGGAATCATAGATAAACTCACCAACCATAACATAAACCCTTACGTCACGAGATGGGTGGCCAACTGTATCCAAAAAATAAATACTCGAAGCTTGAAAAGCCAGGAATACTCCCAAATCTTTTATTGTAACAAGCAAACGTTAGAGCTTTCATCTGGTGCCCATCACCAGACTTCATCAGACAATTTTAAACCATTAGTCACCATTTTTATATATGATTCAAAAAAGACAATTAATTCCACTACCAATAAAATTAATCCAATTAAATGAAATACCTCATTAACTCAGTTTAAAATAGCAAATTATCAAAAAAGCAAAAACAGCTCAGTATGTTCCAAAAACATAGACAGAACCCACACTGTGAGAGTTTAAGACTCCAGATCCAACTCCAAACCAGTGAGACATGGAGTGCCCCACGGTTCAATCTTGGGGCCTCTCCTGTTCGGTATATACTTCTCCGAAGTGAAAGCGAACACTGAGGGTCTATGGCTAATCAAGTTCGCAGATGACTGCAAACTGGGTGCAATAATCGATTCCCTTGCCGACGTAGACATCCTGCTAAAGGGCCTCACCGAGACAGATACCTGGTGCCAAAACCATGGCCTAAAGCTAAATGCCAAAAAGTGCATTGTCATCCACTTTGGTAAAAACATAGTACCCATAAATTACCAAACAGGGGGAAGTTCACTTAACACGGAAAGTGTGATAAGAGACATTGGGACCCAAGTGGATAGTAACCTCTCCTTTGATAATCACATTGCCACAGTGGTCAAAAATCTTTCTACATTGCCCACCTAATCACAAAAGGGTTCACATCTAGAAAAAAGGAAGTCATTGTTCCCCTCTACTCATCACTTATCAGACCCCTCATTGAGTACAATGCCCTGTTTGGAATGTACCTCATAAGACACCTACAACAACTGGAGAGGCCCCAAAAGTACCTCACCAAGAGGACTGCCGGCCTCAAACAGTTGCTGTATGCCAACCAGCTCAAGAAACTCCAACTCTACTCGGTCGCATACTGCCTACTCTGAGGAGATCTCTGTCTGACATACAAAGCGATGTCAACCCCAGAATTGATGGACATGCTCCACTTAAAGAAACCCCAATCTCTCCAAGCTACACGCTCTAGGGACCTAAACCTCACCACAATAATAAATAGGACATGCTGGAGGTATAGATTCTTGTCCCAGAGACTTCCCATGCTCTGTAACAAAATCCCCATCTACATCAAGCAGAGCTCATCATTAGCATTCTTCAAGAAAAACCTTGATGAGTGGATGGGTAATAGGAAATTCACCCCTGGGATCACGTCTGTAGCTCTGTTCAGTAGAGGCGCAGGAATTTAACCTACATGGGTGGCGAACGCCAAAACACTTTTGGCTAGGCTTACTTGTGCCCTCGGGCCGATAGCTTAGTACCTATCTATGATCCTATGAACCTATTAGCAGACTCCCAATCTACCATTATAATTTGCTAAAAATTCCACTTGGCTTTTACTGCCTAGTGGGGCCATTTTTCTTGTAAGTACTCTTAATTTACAAGGTACAAAACAGACGCTGTCCATTTTTAAGAGGAAACGACTTATTTATTTTCATTTTTCTCTCAGTGCACTCTGACTGGATGTTTTACTCTTATTCCATCTACATTAAACTTTACCATTATGTTCTACATTTTGACAAACCAGAAGTACAAGGGACAATAATTTCTCTCTAGTATGCCTTCCTTTTAAAGCTACTGTAGGTGAGACAGCCTTTTCTAGACCAAGACCTGCTACCTGAAACCACCTGCCTACAGACAAAGAAATCTAGAAACCATTAAAAGCTTCAAAGCTGCACTTTTTAGCCTCTTAATATGTCATCTTGTACTTGTATACTTCACATATATATATAGGAATTTATGTACTGTATGCATTACTGCACTGTATGCATTACTGCACTGTATGCATTTCTTAGCTTGCATTTTGTATATATTTTTATTTTTCTCTCAGTGCACTCTGACTGGATTCTTTACTCTTACTCTATCTACATTGAACCTTACCATTACATTCTACATTTTGCTATGTACTCATTCTACATATAATTTTAATTAGAAAGATATGATGTATTTTTTGTTCTTTGAGTTTGCGTAGTGATTGAAAAGGGTCAACAGACCAGTCCACTTACCCACTGAACAAATAGTAAATAAGTAACAAAATAAATAATATACAGAGCAGTTATGTCTTCAGGAAAAACACGTTTTCCTGGTTGTGAATGGTGTCTTATTTCAAAGTTGCCAAAATCAACTGTATGCCCCAGTATTACGACGCCCCCCAGTGCTGACACCCTGATTTCTGCTGTAGTAATGAGGACAATTCATGTGGTCCTCTGTTATTTCAGTCTGTAATTGTGAATTGTAGAATCTACATGATGTCCAAGATTGTGTTTCATTGAAATATTGCCCCTATCTATTCCTAGGTAAAATACCTTAGACTTATCATCTATACTTCACAGGGGTGAGGAATCCACACTTTTATTTGAGGGGGAGGGGTACTACACTTACATCATATAATATTAAATATCAGACTTCACTATTTTAGAAGTGGCAAAATATATTTTTTATAAATCATCTATATCAGTTTTAGGTTAAGAGATAAATAGAATAACTCAGATATGAGATCACTCATTCCAACATTTGCTCATCAATAAATACAATCACCTTCACAGAACCATCACTCCAAAGAACTTAATTAGCTATAACCCCAGATAAAAAATATATAAGCTCTCTGCCTTGCCATATAAGTTCAAGGGACTGACAAGTTGTATAACAAAATATAAGAACATTATAACTGCTGCAGTGGTGCAGCATTGTCACCTCACCGCAAGAGGCTCTCCAGTTTGATTGTCACCTGGGGTGCCATCTGTGCAGACTCTGCATGTCCTCCCTGTATTCCAGTTTCCTCCCACATTCCAAAGACATGCATCAGGAGCCTTTATCTGTGGGCCTCTGCTGAAAATGGGCTGTGTCCCAGTCAGACTTTCCTGGTAAACAGCTGTTAAACAAATAAATCATTAATGCTACTAGTACTCGTAGTAGTGGGTTAAAGCATACAAAGGGGATGTGTGCAGATATAATTACCATTTTCTCATACCCTCAAACTCTCCACCAGTGCATCTCTTTCTCACATTTCCTAATTCTCCCCCTCTTTCTGAAAAAAATGAGTATTCTAAATTTTCCAAAAAGCAGAACTTTCCTGCATATAGAGTTATTTCTTACAGTAATTCCCCCTCTCCACCAGGTATGGCTGACCCAGTCACTTGTTAGGTTGGACATCCAGATCCTAGTTGCTAAATTGCCTAGTCCTGACAATTTGATTACTATATCATATTAATTAAATAACTGGGTTTCTGCCTCCTACTGAAGATAGCATTAGATTACCCCTTGATCATCCCTACTGCCTTCGCCTTTTAAGACCAGTGATAACCAACTCAGATTACTGACTAAACTAATCCAACCCAGACTACTAACTAAAATAATCCAACCCAGACTACAGACTAAACTAATCCAACTCAGATTACTGACTAATCTAATACCACCAAGACAACATCTTTCCATGTGCTGCCTCTACTATTTGTCAGATTATCTATGTCTACCCACATCTTCTACTTTCACAAACTCTTCCCTCTATTTATCCACTCAAACACTCCCATCCCTTACCTAGCTTTACATATGTATGTTATCAGTCTCTAGTTTGTCCACCAAATGTCTCCTCTTCTATTTTTTGAAATCATTTTTAACCAAATCTTCTGCAAGTTGTACTCCTATATTGTCTGCACTCACCACCTATAAATTCCCCCTCAATGGCAAAAAGGCAAAACATCCATCTACTTTCCATTTCCTTTCCATACACTGAAGTCCACAGCTTTGACTACACAGATAGCCACCATGTTTGTATGTTATCAGCCTCTACTTTGTCACATCTCCAGGATTCCATCTCCTCCCAATGCTCATAGTTTGGTACTAGGCTATTGGCCCTAGGACCTATAAAAGCCTAGCCATAACAATTCCCTGGCTATTTTTTTTCTATTTTTTGGATTAAGCACTTGGGCTTCAGACCAGTTGTTTTACATTAGGAAGGTTTGTGGCCTGCACTGTGGTGGTAGGACAGGTAGTTTACATCCTTCTAAGTTGGGAACTGCTGATTGAGGGCACAGTGTCTGTTATTCTAAAAGTGTATTAGTTCTGCTTTAAGCACTTGGGCTTCAGGCCAGTTATTTTACATGAAGAAGGTTCGTGGTCTGCACTCTTGTGGGAGGAGAGACTGGACTCTGCCCTTCTGAGCTGGGAATTTCTGGTTAAAGGCTTATAGTGCCTGCATATTTGAACTGTTTCTTACTGAAACTGGTACACCTTGTTTGCTGTAGCATAGACTAGATCCAGGCCTGCTGAATCTAGCTTTGTTTGTATGCTTGTTGTTTGTTTGCTTGTTATTTTCCTGAAACGCTAATTCCACCTAAAACGTGGCTTTTCAGTGCTTCTGTGGATCCCTAGTGATATCTGCATTGCTTACTGTACTTATTTCCTTGTTTCACTTGAAAGAAAGTTACTGTTTGTCATTTTAAGTTACCTGTAACACATTGCATTTAAGTTACCTGGCACTTGCTCACTAAAGCAATTATATAAGTCAGCACTAAAAATTAAAAGCACTACACCCTCACAAACTCCCCTTGAGTACCTTGTTCCCCATTGGCCCTTTTTTCAATTATAAAGGAATTTCCAATACTATTCTAGCATGTCCAAAGGTCAGTTGTCAATCTCCTCTCCGGTCCAGCTGGTGAATCTGGGAATCTTGAGGCAATGTTACAACTGCCTCATGTACACAGACAACCCTCTCCTCCTCCCAACAAATTCCAACACATGTGAGAGATGCAACCATATAGCCAAACTGGAGGCTAAGCTCTCTCAACTCAGTACTGGCGTAACCAGTCAGGAGTAGAAGGAAACCACACTCACTACAATTCCAGTCTCACATAGACCTACCACGACAAACCAAACACATAAACACACAAAAACATACTCGGAGGCTCTAAATAAAAATCTGCCTAAGCAGCAGAGACCTCCAAAGCAGACACCCAAGCAACCGCTACCCCAAAACAAAACACGTGCAACACATAGCTCACAAAGCCAGTGTGCCGAACAGTCACAGCCTTTAAGGCTAAACAACACACCTGATACACTTGTTGTTTTAATTGAATAATTGGTTCAAACAACTTTGTATATAAGCATACAGAGTGTTTTAGGTGATTCATCTTGACAAAGCCCGTCATAGCAACGGGTGAAAGCGCTTGACTCATTTTGTTGTCTATTTTGGATTTACTTCTACTATTGACTTAGCAACTGTTCGTGCATTTTTGTCCATTGGTAAAACAATAAAGGAACGTTTGATTTCAAACTGAGAGGTATTTATTCCAGCTAAAGAAGAGTTCATTGGGCTTCAGTGCTTCTGCATACTTTTTTGTTGCTTCTTGGGACTTAGTTCGTGTTTCCAGTGTTTGGTGTTTGCTATGGCAGAAGGCACTGAAGTTTCCGACTTTCAGGAAACACCGCTTATATTGAGTGATACTGCAGATGATGTTCCAGTTACCAGGTCTGAATTCCGGCAAGTTATTCAATTGCTTACACAACTTTCCAATTCTATCAAGGACAGTAATGTCAACTCCGGCGGCAGAATTGCTGCAAACCAGGAGCAGGAATTTGGCACGAACAGAACAGAGAAGACTTGTTTACATGAACCACCCTTTTCTGGCGTTTTAGAGCAGCAGCCTAGTACTTCACACAGGAAAGATTTGTTGTCCCAGCATCAAATGGTTATTCCTACAACGGAGAATACACAGAAAACTTTTAATTTCGATGCCTGGTCTAACAAGCAATTTGCCTTTTCTACAGGTACTGTACACAATAATGCTACAAGCAATAATAAGATAGACTCTGACTTTTCACTATTTAGTGATAAATTGTACTCTTTTAAAGCAGCAAAACTTGAAATAGACTACTTGCAAGAATGCATCAAAGTAAAGAGGGTGCCCAGAGGTCTAAGGATTAATAAGTTTCCAAACAATGCAATTGTAGGCTCAGACCTCCACAAAGAGATTTCTGAATTATTTGACTGTACTGGACTTGAAATGCTACACTTAATGGTAAAGGACTATGAAAAGAAAGCTGATATCCTGCTAGAAGAGTTAAACATGATTAATGATTCTATTAATACTGACACTTCTTTTTCTAGAATCAAGAAAGATTATAATAATGTTTTTTATGAGGTAGATCAGTATTGTCTTAGAATCATGGAAAGAAAAGTTAAAAAGTTGGAGAGGGATTTGAATGATTACAGGAATGGGATAGCTCAGTGTTATACAACTAAGCAGAACTGGTCTACTAAATTTATGACCAAAAATGGGGGGCCCCCATCCTTTCAAAATCAGAACGATGGTACACCATTGGCTGAAACTTTAAGTAATAATAGTATGAATAATAACACCCCAAATAGCGACAATCAGGGTTTTCAATTTCCCCAACGCAGGCAAGGGAACAGAGCACAGTTCCAGAACCAACAAGCGTGGGGGAAGCAGCGCAGATGAACATGTTGTCTCCAAATGAAAATATTGTATTTCAAACACATTTTTCTCCATGTGTAATGGATACAAACAATAATTCCAGGTGAATGACACACACTTTGATTTATTTACAAAGGGTTTTCATTTTGTTCCATCTAAATGCATAGATACTACAAAAACTATTTTAGAATTCAAACTCTTTATTACACAGTTAAATTTGGCTCTCTTCTTCATAGGTAAAACTTTTTCAAAACATTTAGTTAGTAGATCAAGCACTTTCAACCAATGAAACCGGACAAAGGGGTTGGTGTTGTTTTAATGTATAAACGAATATGAAGAAGTTATTCACAACATGCTTATATGCTAGGATCAAACATATTCTATATGATATGTTACTACAAGAAGTGATTAATGAGAAACTTTATAACTATTTGACAGTTAATAAACCTCTTACACCAGTAATTTTTGGGATACCCAAGGGGTAACATAAAACCACTAAAATTCAGGCAGCATAACAGAACCCCTAGGCAAATTTGTTGATGCAACACTTAAAAGACTTGGGAATTCCAAAAAAGACATTAAGAAGTGCCACTTTTCTAAAGTGGACTTCTTACACAATTGATGTAAAATGGAAAAATAATATTTTACACTACAGGAGGTACCGTCTTCAATTTATAGAAAACAACCTTCTCTAATACATATCTCCATTTCACAGAAGAAAGGTATTGTGAAAGGCCAATTTATCAGGGCTTCTAGAATGTCACAGAGGTAAGTACAGACAATAAACCTAAATATTCATGTTGAAGCTTAATACCCCTGCACCTCAAACTATTTTTTTAATAATGAAACTAGTAAATAAAGAACATGGTGAAACAAATTTTGGCCAATTTTAACCACAAATGAAGATACAAAACAGAGGTGGCAAGGTTGGTACATATAAAATAATTAGTTGCAAAACAATGTTCTTCTATTATTGAAACCAATGTTTTTTTATGTGGGCTGATCTGAAAGAACGTTTAAAGAATTTATTTAACATCTTAATGATTATTTATATATTATTTTAGATAACCAACAGTAATAATTTATTTAATACTGTTGATTTATTTTAGAATACACATTTTATCTATTTCGTAGAGGTAAAATTTTATTTAATTTTAACTTTAATGTAAATATTTTAGTTTAAAATACAATTAACAAAAGACATTGTTTTCATTCAGATGTTAGAGCAAATGTGGTGACAAGTAAATACTTATGAGCCCTGATAAATGGTAACAGTAATAGGGAAGATCCTTGATCTTTGTCTTACATAATGTTGTAGTGTTGCTTTTTGTTAAAGCATGTTTTGAGAGTAGTAGGAAGAAATGTCGCTTTGAAACATTTTAAACAGAAAGCCAAGCTTTGACAAATGTTTATAGCAACTTTAATTTTATTTAACACACTTTGGGCGCGATAGCAAAAAGTAATTTGTGATTTCAAGTAGCAACTTAAATATTTTATTTTGTTTTATATTTGGCTTGGTTTTGGGATAACACATTTGGTTGTGTTGTCGTGAATGTGATGTTGCCTTTAAACATTTTTGCCTTTTAAAAGGTTTTAAAATTGGTTTAACTTGTTTGTTTTGTTCGTTTGTTTTAATAATAATTGGATTCAAACAACTTTGTATATAAGCACAGAGCATTTTAGGTGGTTCATCTTTGAGAAAGCCGCAGTAAGCAACGTGAGCGCTTGACCATTTTTGTTGTTGTTTTGGATTTGTTTTTTACTATTGACTGACTTACTGTTAGGTGCATTTTGTCCATTGGTAAAACAATAAAGGTTCATTGCTTCAGTGCTTCTGCATACTTTTTTGCTGCTTCTTGGGACTTAGTTCGTTTCCAGTGTTCAGTACTGTGGCGAACCAGTCAGGAGTAGCTCACAAAGCCAGTGTGCAACAGTCACAGCCTTTAAGGCTAAACAACACACCTGATACACTTGTAATAGGTGACTCTATCATCAGGCACACTGACGTCCTGCTCACCAGGCTGAACAAGGAGAAGATCATGGTGAGCTGCCTGTCAGGTGCTAGGATCCGCCACATAACACAAGCACTCAGGTCACTCCAAGGCAAGTACAAATATGACTCGGTCATTGTCCATGCTGGTGTGAATGACCTGAGACGTACCTCCCTGGACTACATGAAAAGAGACATAGAGGAGCTCTCTGAGCATGTAGCCCAGGCCGGTATGACCCTGACCTTGAGTAGCATCTTACCCTCACCAAGAATGATGCCACAATATGAAGACAAGATGATCAATTTCAACAATTGGCTTAAGTATTGGTGTCATTCAAAGGGGATCCAATGCCTGTCAGCCTGGGATGACATGCTCGACAAGCCATGATGCTTCACTAGGGACGGCTTGCACCTGTCACCCCTGGGCTTTCGGATATTGGCAAAGGCTCTTGCTTCCCCCATAGTGCCTTTTTTAGGCAAGGCTCAAAAGACAAACCCACATCCATAGGTATCACAAGGAATAAGAAACTAAGAGTAATGCTACTCAACGCCAGATGTCTAAACCTCAAGATGCACGCACTCGAAACTCTCCTTAGCATGGAGAACATTGATATCTGTGCAGTAACAGAAACCTGTTTCAAGGCTCGCGAGAGCACCCCAGCACTACCAGGTTATACCTCATACCATGCTTTTCGGCCCCAAAACTTGGACCAAACCACAAAAGGAGGGGGAGTATCAATATTCGTCAAAGATACCCACACCTCCAGGTTGGTGGCACAGCACAAAGCATCAGAGACTATCCATGTGCAACTAACAGTGGGTAAAACTGCCTTCCAGTTTATAGCCTGCTACAGACCACCCTCCCAAACCCAGAAACCCCACTTGGCCTTCCTGAGAACACTGGAAAATATGAAGGTCTCTCCAAACACCATTATATTGGGTGACTTCAACTACCCAAACATAGACTGGGAGCATTATTTATTTATTTATTTTATTTTACATTTGTTGACCGGGCTAGTCTGGCTGGATACATGTCCATTTTCAGCAGAGGCCCGAGGAGAAAAGCTCCACTATATACTGGTACATTACATAAAATACATCACTGTAAGATACAAATTATAAGGATCTAAATAACTATTTGAATGTAGGATAGTCACAATACAGAAGCATTTTTACAGAAATGTAAAATTCTTAAAATACTTTGTGGATTCCTATTCCCATATTATTAGCAAAAGCAGGAGTAGTAATATTGAAAAGTGAGAAGGTGGTAACACACACAAAGGTCTAAACAATATAAATAGCATTAATAGTTATGATAAAACATTTGTGCCAGGGCACAAGTTTTAAGAAACAGATTTGCACAGCAGGGAGCAACGTGTAGGTTTAAGTGAGAGGAGAGATGACAGGTTGCAGTAGTGTATCAAGTAAAGAGAAGAGACGTTATAGGAAAAGTAATATCTAAGTGGATACTAGGTGAGCTACAGAGGAGGAGTGAATACTAGTAGTAGAGACAAAGTAGAAAAGTAATGGAGAGAAGCTGTAAAGAGAGTTGGGTGCTGAGGTCAGTCAGGATTAGAGCAAGGGCATAGCCAGTTAGATTTGAAATGGTTCCTTAGTTGTTTCTTGAAAAGTTTTGATGAGCCTAGGGAGGTCAGTTCTATGGGAAGTTTGTTCCAGTATGAGCCAACAACATTTGTAAACAAGGAATCACCAGCTCTATTGTGTGATTTGAGAGTGGTGACTAGCAGTTTGTTTGCTGAGCGGAGGGAAGTAAGATTCCTGTAAGGGGTGACAAGGTTAGTATTGGTGTATTGTTAGAGTAATGGAGAATTTTATGGGTGATAACTGATGGAGGAGAATAAGATTTTGAAGTTCAAGCTAGTCGAGTTTTTTTGAGATTAACACAATGATGGGTACGAAATGGGGAACCTGTGGCAAATCTGGCAATGCTATGGTAGGCTGTGGCAAGTTTCTGAAGGTTAGATTTTGAAAGGTTGATAAAGGATGGGGAGGCATACAATAATGTAGAGATGAGATGAGTTTGAGCTAGAGACACCCTGCTAGTTTGTGTAAGAAAGGGCTTGAGTCTATAGAGGCACCTATCTTTTTATTAACAGCTTTGATGGTTAGGTCAATGTGGCAATCAAAGTTTAGTTGATTATCTATTGTAAAGCCTAGTAGTTTAGTGGAATAATCAGGTGTAATGATAGTGCCATTGTCAGACACAATAGAGAAGGAGAAGGGGGCAGACTTAAGGGTAGGTGAGAAAAGTAATAATTTGTTTTTTTTGGGATTGAGGAGGAGACAGATATGTTGGAACCATTTTTCTGCTGCTGTAAAGACTTTTTGGGTGGAAGAATGGAGTTCAGCTGGAGATACAGCAGAACAGATGAGAGTTGAATCATCTGCATACTGAATACATGTGGATGTTGGGAGTGAAATAGATAGGTTATTTATAAATATGGAGAAAAGAAGGGGACCTAGGATGGATCCTTGAGAGACACCGATAGTGACAGGGAGCTGAGAGGATAGATGGCTGGCCCAAAGCACTGCTTGTTTTCTATCTTTCAAGTAAGAGTCAAACCAGTGCAATGCCATAGAGTCAAGTGAGAGAGATTTCAAAGTGTCTAGCAGAAGCTGATGGTTCACCATATCAAAGACTTTAGAGAGGTCAAGGAATAAAGCAGAGGAGAAAAGGTTGTTATTGCGATTTTTGTTGATACTGTCTGAGAAGGAGAGAAGAGCAGTGGAAGTGCTATGGAAAGGTCTAAAGCCATGTTGGGAGTCTGCAAGTAGGCTATTATGTAAGAGATGATTTAAAAGTTGTTGGTGTATACAACGTTCCATAATTTTAGATTGTGGTGATAGAAGGGCTATGGGACAGAAATTAGTCAGTTCATTAGTGTTTCCTCCTTTATGCAGAGGAATGATATGGGAGACTTTCCAGAGAGAAGGAATAGTAGATTTGGTTATTGTTCTGTTAATTAAGATGGAGACTGGGTATGCTAGTTCTGCTGCTGCTAGTTGCAGATATTCGGCTGGTAGTTGGTCGGCTGATGGAGTGCATGGTTTAAGTTTTGAGAGTAATTTACGTATATAGGTTGTGGAGACTGTACTAAATTTTAGAGTGGGGGTATTTATTTCAGGAGAGGTCTTTTGAAGGGAAGTGGGGGGAGCCATGGTGTTTGCTAGAGAGGTGACTGTTTCAGAGAAGAAGTTGTTGAATGTATTGGCAATTATGTTGGGAGGGGTCTGAGCTAGGTTAGGTGGAGTAGGTGTTTTGGTATTCCCTGGATGCAGCAGTTTATTGATTCCTGACCAGAATTTTTTGGGGTTAAGATTTTGATTTTGTTGATATTGAAGGTAACATTTTTTTTTTATCAAGATAGGTGAGTTTTTTGTAGTATTTCTAAGGTGTTTGAAGTTTTGATGGTCAGTTGGGTTTTTTGTAGCTCTCCATTTTTACCATAGTTTGTTTCTTAACAGCATAGTTTGCTTGGTTTCTTTAGAAAGCCAAGGGGCAGCTTTGGATCCTGTTCTAATTAAGCAAGGGGGGGCGTGACCGTCAAGAATTTGGAGAAATGTGTTGTTGAAGAGGGTAACTGCTTCATCTAGGGGGAGGTGTTTTAGAGCTGACCAGTTGAACTCTTTGAGTTCATTACGGAAAGTAGGAAGGTTAAATTTTTTTTTGTTACGTATAGTACGATAGCTAGCTTGTTTGAGATTGTTATTTTTTTGTTTAGTGGTGTAGGTGAGGAGATGGTCGCTGATATTATCTGGGAGTGCTCCAGTTTTATACAAGAGGTGATTGTTGTTGACTAATATCCAGTCCAGGATGGCTTGTTTATTGGTAGTTTTGTGTTTCCTGGTTGGGGAGTTTATGGTTTGTTGAAAATTAAAGAGGTTGAAGTGATAGGTGGGTTTTGGTGTTATGCAGGAGTTCCAATCAATATTAAAGTCTCCTAATATTATGGTTTCCTGAGGAAAGTTACAGGAGAGCCAGCTAAGAATGTTTTCAAGTGTATTTAAGTTGTTGCCAGGGGGGATATAGGAACATATTATATATATGGCTTTGCTTTTACTTATTTGGAATTTGCTGCAGAGTATTTCAGCATTGGCAGGGGAGGGAGGCAGGGAGTCGATTGAGGACACCTGCAGTTCAGATTTATAGAGTACGGCAACTCCCCCACCCTTTTTGTTTAGACGATCGTGTCTTAAAATGCTATATCCAGGTGGGGTAATTTCATTGTCAGTAAGACAGAGGATATCAAATGCATAGAGGTCAATTAAAGCATGGAGTTGTGTGATTTTGTTGTTAATGCTACGAATGTTTAGGTGTGCTATTGTATGAGAGTTAGAAGAGAAAGGTGAACTCAAGAGGTTAGTAGTTTGGTTAGCGAGGGAGTGGTGGAGGGAATTTTCAGGGCCAGGGTTGGGGTGAATGTCCCCGTGTAACAGTAGGAGTGTTTGTGGGAGTGGATGTTCTTTTGAGTTTTTAAAGGGTATTAGGTAGAACTTTTTTGTTGTGTGATACCTGTTATGGAGTATTCTGTGATAGTGAGGGGTAAGGAAAGGGCAGGTAGACAGGAAGTTAATATAGGTTTGTTCAGATGGAAGGACAGTGGCAGTGTGTTTAGATATATTAGGAGATCGGCTAAGGGTAAGATACTCGTAGGAGGTAAGAGTATAGTAGAAAAGAAGGATGTTAAAGAGTAGCAGTGAGTAGAGTAGTTTAAAAGTGAAGGGCATATTAAGTTTGTTGAGCTTAGCAAGGTTGGAAATTAGTAGTAATTAGGATGGTAGGGGATGGGTGTGGCTGTAGTACAGGAGTGGAGAGTCAGTAGGTGTAAACGAGGCAGGAAAATGTGACTGGAGATGAGAATGTTGGGGGTGTGGTCGAGCAAGTATAAGGTTAGGGTCACTGGGGGTGGGTGGAAATTGGGGGTACTCTAGCTCCAACACCCTAGCCCAAAGGTTCCTAGAATTTATAAACTCAAATGCTATGGAACAACTTGTTACCACTCCCACAAGAGGGGAAAACATACTGGACCTGATTATCACCAACATGGGGACTCTATGCTCCAGACCAGAAGTGTATCCCTCACTGGTAAGATCAGACCATAAACTAATCTCACTGGATATTCACATCCCGACCCCACCCCCTGCCCAGAAAACCACAGTGAAAAACTTCTCTAAAGCAAATTTCACACTCCTCAAAACCAAGGTGGAATCCTTCAAAGCCCCCGAGCCTGTGGAAAATACGGCCCAGACAGCAGAATCCTTTATAAATGCATTCTATGAACATCTTTAGGAATGCATGGATCATGCAATCCTAAATAAAACCAAGACCCAATCCTCCAAAGGCAGACGTCCTGTCTGGTGGACCCCAGCCATAAACAAACAATACAACAGAAGGAGGAAGCTACTACATGATAGAGCAAAATCCCAAAAAGGGAAGGCATCTCTGATCAGTATTAGCAAAAAACTATGGGCACTCATAAAATCATCTAAGGCCAGCTTCGAGAGAAGCATTGCACAGGACACTAAGGATAATAACAAGGCTTTCTTTAGTTATGTTAGGAACCTGGGTGGGAATTCCCAGATATGCTCAGAATTACTCCAAAATGACAAAAAATACATAAAATCCACAGACATTGCCAACATCCTAGCTGACAGGTTCAGCACAAACTCCCCCCCTCCCCACCAAAAGGGCAAATATCTATCCCAGCAGAGTGCTGCCCCCCTGACATATCAGATGCTCAGGTAAGAGCCACCCTCTCTAAAGCAAAAAATACAGCATCAATGGGACCAGACGGTGTCCTGGGCTGTGTCCTACATGAACTCCAAGAAGAGCTAAACCCAAACATAAAACTACTGTTCAATCTCAGCCTTACTACAGGATATGTACCCAGAGAGTGGCGTACAGCAACAGTGGTCCCTCTCCACAAAGGTGGTGCCTCAACGGATCCTGGAAACTATCACCCAATAAGCCTGACTACCTTGGTCTGCAAAGATATGGAAAGGATCATCATGGACCTCATAAATAAAGATATCAGGGACCTACAGACACTGGATCCTACCCAGTTCAGCTTTGTTAAGGGCAGATCCTGCCTCTTAAACCTGGTCAATTTCTTTGAAACAGTCACCAAGGCCATTGACGAGGGGAAGGTGGTCCACACAGCCTACCTGGACCTCGCAAAAGCCTTCGATACAATACCCAACTCGGGCATTATAGATAAGCTCACCAGCTTAAATATAAACCCCTATATCACTAGATGGGTTGCAAACTGGCTCAAGGACAGAACCCACATGGTTAGAATTGCTGGAGCCATGTCAGACTCCAAACCAGTTACAAGTGGCATCTCACAAAGCTCAGTCCTGGGACCTCTCTTGTTCGGTATATATTTCTCAGAGGTACAGGCCAACACAGAAGGACTGTGGCTGACCAAGTTCATAGATGACTGCAAACTGGGCACCATAATCAACTCTCCAGCCGACACAAGCATCCCCCAAAAGGGCCTCATAGAAACAGACAACTGGTGCCAGAGCCATGGCCTCAAGCTAAACGCCAAAAAGTGTATAGTCATCCCCTTTGGCAAAAACAAAGTGCCCACAAATTACCACATGGGTGGTAATCCATTAAGTACAGAAGAAGTAATTAGGGACCTGGGGACCCAAGTTGATAGCAATCTCTCATTTGACAACCACGTGACCAAAGTGGTTAGAAAAACATTTTATATAGCCCACCTAATCATGAAGGGATTCACATCTAGATCAGGGGAGGTCATTGTGCCTCTTTACTCATCCCTCATCAGGTCCATAATTGAGTACAATGCCTCTTTTGGGATGTACCTTACCAGACACCTGCAGCAACTGGAAAGACCCCAAAAGTACCTCACCAAGAGGATCAAAGGGCTCAAACAGATGCCATATGCTGCCCAGTTAAAGAAACTCCAGCTCTACTCAGTGGCATACCGCCTGCTCAGAGGCGATCTGTGCCTGACGTATAAAGCCATGTCCAACCCGGAATTAATGGACATGCTGCACCTCAGAAAATCCAAATCCCATCGAGCTACGTGCTCGAGAGACTTGAACCTCAGCACTGAAATAAATGGGACATGCTGGAGGGACAGATTCATAACCCAGAGGCTCCCTTTCACTCTTGAATAAAATCCCAGTCCAGGTTAGGCAGAGTCCCTCATTGACTCTTTTCAAGAGGAATCCTGATGAGTGGATGGGAGATCGTAGGTTTACCCCGGGTATCACTTCTGTGTCACTGTTAGACAGAGGCACAGTATACTAACCTCGAAAAAGGGCATAGCAAAATTAATTTAAAATGGGTGGCGAAAGCCAAACACACTCTGGCTAGGCTTATAAATTCCCTAGGGCAGATAGCCTAGTATGAACCTATGAACCTATTTCTTCCCACACTATTTACTTCCCTGGACCCCTGTCTAGCAGGGCGACTGATGTGATCCCCGGGGTGAATTTCCTTTCTCCCATCCAATCATCAAGGTTCCTTTTGAAGAAAGCCAAACAGGTGCTCTGTTTGACATGCATGGGCAGTCTATTCCAGAGTCTGGGGAGTCTCTTGAGTCAGGAATCTATCCCTCCAGCATGTTTTGTTTACTGTGATGACAAGGTTTAGATCCCTGGAGCGTGTGGCTCTGAGGGATTGGGATTTCTTTAAGTGTAGCATGTCCAACAGCTCTGGGTTTGACATGACCTTGTATGTTAAGCAGAGATTGCCTCAGAGTAGACGATATGCGACAGAGTATAGCTGGTGTTTTTTAAGGCGGTCAGCATAGGGCATCTGCTTTAGGCCTGTGATTCTTTTAGTGAGGTGTTTCTGCAGCCTTTTCAGTTGTTGCAGATGTCTTGAGAGGTAAATACCAAATGGGGCATTGTATTCTATAATGGGTCTAATGAGGGATGAGTACAGTGGGACAATGACCTCCTTTTTTCTGGATGAAAAGCCCTTGGTGATGAGGTGTGCCACATAGAAGGATTTCCTGACTGTTGTGGCAATGTGGTTATTGAAGGTGAGACCACTGTCCACCTGTGTCCCTAAGTCTCTTATTACACTTTCGGTGCTTAGTGTACTGCCACCTATGTGGTAACTCATGGGTACATGTTTTTTCCCAAAGGGGATAACAATACATTTCTTGGCACTGAGCTTGAGCCCATGGCTCTGACACCAAGCATCTGTTTCTGTAAGGCCCTTTTGTAGAGTATCTGCATCATTTGGGGATTCAATAATGGCTCCCAGTTTGCAGTCATCTGAGAACTTTGTTAGCCAGATTCCCTTAGTGTTGGCCTGGACTTCAGATAAGTAGATGCCAAACAAGAGAGGTCCCAGGACTGAACCCTGAGGTACTCCACTTGTCACTTGTCTGGAGCTGGATTTGGAGTCAGCTAATTTTACAGTGTGGGTTCTGTCAGTACGCCTGTTGACAACCCATCGAGTGATGTAGGGATTAATGCCCAGTTTAGTAAGTTTATCTATGATTCCAGAGTGGGGGATGGTGTCAAAGACCTTGGCGAGGTCCACATAGGCTGTGTGGACTGCCTTACCCTCATCCACGGCTCTGGAGACTGATTCGAAGAAGTCAATCAGGTTCAGGAGACAAGATCGGCCAAAATCCTTCTTGATGTTTTTGGAGGTCCTGTGTCACCTAAGCAACTGTCTCAGTTATAAGCCAAAAAGCAGACCCACTTTTCCAAACTTCTTCAAGCACTCAGTGGTGCTCACATGTCAGATTGAGCTTATGTGGTAACCCTAGTAAAAATGTTTGCTTTCCCATCAATCATCATGGATTACTGGCCTTCCTCCCACACCTTATCCTTTCTCCAGTCTTTGCTTTCCTTAACTCAACTCCTGCTTGTGTTTTCTGAAGTTGCTTCCACTTCTCTTCCCCCATGTTCTTACACATACCCTCTAGTCTAACCTTCCCCCATGTTCTTACACATACCCTCTAGTCTAACCTTCCCCCATGTTCTTACACATACCCTCTAGTCTAACCTTCCCCCATGTTCTTACACATACCCTCTAATCTAACCTTCCCCATGTTCTTACACATACCCTCTAGTCTAACCTTCCCCCATGTTCTTACACATACCCTCTAATCTAACCTTCCCCCATGTTCTTACACATACCCTCTAGTCTAACCTTCCCCCATGTTCTTACACATACCCTCTAGTCTAACCTTCCCCCATGTTCCTACACATACCCTCTAGTCTAACCTTCCCCCATGTTCTTACACATACCCTCTAGTCTAACCTTCCCCCATGTTCTTACACATACCCTCTAGTCTAACCTTCCCCCATGTTCCTACACATACCCTCTAGTCTAACCTTCCCCCATGTTCTTACACATACCCTCTAGTCTAACCTTCCCCCATGTTCTTACACATACCCTCTAGTCTAACCTTCCCCCATGTTCTTACACATACCCTCTAGTCTAACCTTCCTTATCTGCATCTGTTCTTTCCCATTATTATAGCCCTCCTTCATGTAGCCAGAAAAAGCTTTTTCTCCTCCTACTACCATGGATCCAAAACACACACCATACACACACCTTCTGCCTAATCCAATCCCTTGCTTTTAACCCATATTTCTTCCATACCATGCAGAAATCTGGAAATCCCTCACTAACTTTGTTGAATCTTTTACATGTTTCTGACACCTGTTATACCACTCTTGCATTTTCTCACCAAAAGCATTTTCTGTATCTCCTCCCAAATGTTCCCATGACTACATTCATTTTTTTCCTCAAATATCACTCTACTACTTAACATTTTTCTAGCATTTTTAGTATGACCTAACATCTACCCTTTTCTCTTCCCACTATACACACCTTAACCACTCATCTTTTGGTCCTTACAACCTCAGTAATATATGTGCTACAGTTGTATATGTTCTAAATTCAAGCAACTCCTATCCCCTAACATCTTTCACATAGGTTCATAGGTAAGTACTAGGCTGCCATTGTAGGCCATTTTAAGCCTACCAAATTTCCTTCAAAGGTGAGAATCAAACCCTCTACCTTGTGTCTGTGAGGTAAACACCTTAAAATTATAACAGCTGCAAACCCTCACCCTAACTTTATCAATACACCTTCATCTGTCCCTCCATATAAAACTGTCACACTCTATTTACCATGAGGGCTGATTTCAACATGCTCCAAAATACTTCATGGGTAGACACAAATTTATACTGGGTTAACATGTATGTTCAGTATGGGATTTGAGCACCATTAAGTGCTTGAAAACGGTTGCAAGATCTGGGGGTGTACTTAAAGGTATATATGACTAGACATTTCACGATCCCCATGAGTACTTACTTGTATAGTTTCTATGTTTATAAAAAGACTGGGTATTAGTGGCACATTTAATATCTTAACTAAATCAATTCTTCCTCCCAGTGAATTACTTTTCACTGACCGTTTATCCAGCATTCCAACCACATTTTCCTTCTTCCCAGCCCAGTTATTTTCCTTCATGTCTCTTGCTGTTGAATATACCCTAACTTCTAAATATTCCTCTCCCATTCCAACTAAGACAACCCTTTAATAATCTTATCCACCACTGATTTCTTTAGAAGAAATAACCATCATCTCTTTTCTTCAAATTCCCCAAAGAAATCAACACCACTGGTAACATCTCATCAGCATTGTCCAACAAAGGTAGACAATTTTGAGCACACATATTCATACTACTGCACTTTCTTTTCATCCCCACCACCTCCACAATAATTATCTAAGTCTCTGGGGGGGGGGGGGGGTCAATCAGTGTAAGAGCAAATGCTAGCATCCTTGCCTTGACCCTTTAACTAGCCTCACTTTCTCTAGTACCTCCCACCATTTACTGTAATGCTCACCTGCAGATCCTTATAAAAATGCCATCACACAATTTAAATATCTACACACAGCCAGCTACAATGGCATACAAGGACAAATCCCTGACTACAGCCTAGGCAATCCAAGTTGAATTAGCAGCTCCAGTGCATGGCAAAGTTGACTAGGGAGGATGAGAGTGTTTGGTCAGTGCTGTTTCATCCATGCTGGGCAGGGGGGGGGGGGGTTCTAGGTCATCGCTTAAGTGACACCTAGTAGGAGCACAAGATGTTGCATCCATTCCTTGTGGAATTATAAGCATGTGCTGCAATTGTGCATATGTACATGGCTGTGTGAGCATGCAGAGGCAAGAGACCTGTGGCAGGCAGCATGCAGTGGAGCTCAGAGAGCTGCTGTGAGGAAGGAGAGTGCCCCAGCAGTATTAGCAAGCTGGCCCCTATCTACTGCCCAACTCTTGATGTTTGAGAATGAAAGGGTTTATTAGGTTACCTGAGCAGGACCAAATGGTCTACAGGGCTCTCATCTAGCTAAGGACTGACCCACAGAATAAATGAACCAAGCAGAGGGGCCACCAACTCTTCCTGTGGAAGGGAAAACATATTTCTCCATCTGTCTTAAAGATCTGATTAAGAACCCCCAAAAAAGGCCATTTTGAATGCCTTTCCAATGTCCAGTAACATGACACCAGCTCTTTCCTGACCTTCGTTCCTTCTCTATACAAGTCACAACATTTAACAATAATCTCCAATGATCAGGAGAAGGCCTCCCTCTTACAAACACTTCCTGAGCATCCCCCATTACCACGGACAATACCTTCTCCAGCTTAATTTTAATGTCCTTGTAACAAACTTAGCATTTGCATTACACAAAGAAAAGGGTCTAGAGATGCCTGGTCTCTCAGATCCTCTTCTCCTTCAGCTAAGATCACCACTCCTTTCTTCATAGAATGTGCTATTATTCCTTTGTGTATGGTATCATTAAATAGCTCCTCCAAAGCTCCTCTTAGCTCTGTGTTTGCACCCTTGTAAAATCCATTGGAACTCACCCACCCATCCAGCACATTCTGTAATCACCTCTTTCACTCCTATTAGCTCATATAACTCTTCTCACTGATGGCAAGTGTATATTATATTTCTGTTTAATTGTCTTATCATATGCCTTCAATTACCTTCATTCAAATATTGTGTTCTTAGCATTCACATATGCCTAATTAAGATATATTTATTGCAATTTCTTCTTCTCTCATAATAATTTACATTTAAACAAACACTGAATTCACTATAAGAAAATAATAGCTTTCACCAGAAAACTGCTAGTAAACACATTGTGGTATGTTTTAATCAAGCACATGAAGATGCATGCAAAACAAGATGTCTGGTTTTCTAGTTCGTCTACACAGATGCTTGTCCTGTTAACCTGTCACAACCCCTTTTCCATCTTCTCCGCTCACACATGAATCCTCCCATGAGCTTACACCACATAAGTCACTTTTGTATTCCAGGGCTTAGTACCTGCTCTGTAAAGCAGTGTTCTCCTTCATCAGTCTGCAGTTACTTTCCCTTCAGTTTCTACCTTTGTTCCATTTTTTCCCCTTCTAGACTTCCTGTTCAGCACCAGTTCTTCACTTTGCTCTTAGAAAATGTGGTGCAAAAATACAACATCGCAACAAGATTTGTTGCTACTATTTGAGGTTGAATTTACAAATACTTCTTACTGCTACTGCTTGGTGTTGTAGCTTAGCTCGAATAGCTCACAAGGCTATTCTTTCATATGCTTTCTTAATTTTAGTCAGTTTGTACTTTTAAAAGTCTTTTACGTATGTATGCTTATTACTTTTATTTATTTATTTTTTACTAACAAGGAGTATAGTCCAGTACTGCTTTGATTAACTGCTTGCTCAAATTCACAAGAAAGCAAGTGGCGGATGGAAGAATCAAACCAATTGCTGCTGGATGCAGCTAATTTACTTATATTGACAAAAACAAGCATGGCATCATGCTGTCACACTAATATACTGTGTTAGCTTACAGTTTTCAAAAAGAAATTCTATTTACTGACAGGTATACCTGACAAATGCCTCTTTACCTGTTCTGTGCTATACCTTTTGGCCAATGGCTCCTACCTAGAAGTACTGTACTGTAACCTCAGCAACCTTATTCTAAAAGATAGAATTAATAAATAAATATACATTAAATAAATGTTTTTACTTTTGCTTTGTAATTAGCAACATGAATTTATATTCCAGAATAAAGTACATAAAAATGATCTTCCCTTTTCAAGTTTTGGAAGCAATTCACTTTATTAAACTGGTTATCTTTTAATTACATTTAGTTCAAATAACTGGCCAAAGGGGGCAGTTCTGTGAATTTGTGAAATTATGCCATTCACCTCTCATCTTTAACGGTTAAGTCATGCTACTATATAAACTGATATAGTGAATGAGCAGAACCACGGGACAAGAATTATGATTATATGCCATTCGTGATTTTTTATAGTAAAGAATGAGGTAAACAGGAGGTGGGAGAGAAATGAGGCCTTCTACAGTGTCAGCAGTTACATCATTCATTGCACTTACAATCTAGCCTCAAACTGAAAATATTTATTTGGCATGTAAGGAAATAAGCCCACCCCTGATATGAAAACTGTGTGTAAGTATATATGCATGTGGTGAATGAAGAAGCAAAGAACTTTGCAGATGCTTCCATTTACACATTTGTTTCAGAAATGTGTATTAAGTACATCAATAATCAGTCACTATTGTAAGTTACACTATATCTCACTGAATGTAAATTGAGCGAGGGTCCTTGTGGTAGAATTTAACTCCTCGATATTGAACTCCCTGATCCTCATTTTTTATCATAAATCATTGCCAGTGCAGTATCTAACCATACACTGGCAGTGACAGCTTGCCCTGTACAGGGGGGTGGGGCTGCGACTTGTCTTCTGCAAAAACACTTACTTCAAAATATTTAACTGGGGACCATACGAGTGAAGTCTGGACCAGAACACAGAAGACCTGCACAACACTGGTTCTGAAAGGAGCAGGGTTGGGAAAGAGGAGTGCATGGTCGCTGTTGACTCACTCATCCTGGAGACAGGGAGAGAGGTTTCTAGCTCACTGCATGGGTGACATTTAGAGGGAGCATGCCTCTCAACTTTCAAGCATTAAAAGTCATAGCACTGGCTTTTAGCAATCATAGCAAAGTGTCAGAAAGATGAGCACTCTTATTTTTCACAATAGAAGGTCTTTATATGGGG
The DNA here is from genome assembly GCF_019279795.1 of Protopterus annectens. Classification (NCBI taxonomy): domain Eukaryota; kingdom Metazoa; phylum Chordata; order Ceratodontiformes; family Protopteridae; genus Protopterus; species Protopterus annectens. The sequence goes on along the minus strand of NC_056733.1, from coordinate 1,207,466,401 downwards.
TTACCACTTGTCCCATGTTGCGAGGGACAGTCCCTCTTTGGGCAGTTGTGTCCTGCAAAAAAAAATTAAAAAATGGGAAATGTCCTGATATTTTAGAACAAAAATATTTCCTATATTTTCTTTAATAGTTGCATAAAACATTTATTTTGTATCTGAAACACCTAAATGTTACAAGAAACAGAATAAGCAACTCAAATGCTACAAGAATAAGCTTTTATTTTGGCAAAAAAGTGAAGTTCTGTCCTTTATACTGCAATGGGTATGTTTTGAACCGAAACATCTGATGTTTCTAAAAAAAGTCCCACTTTCGGCATTTGAAAAGGTGGCAACCTTAACCCTATATAGTTTGTGGTACTGAATCTTTGAATAGGCTTAGATCATGTATTTAATAATGTGTATATGCATAGACATGTCTGACTTTATGAGGAACAGCATAAATCTAGCAGGAGCAAGGCACCATCTGAGGGCTAAAATCCTAGTGTAATGCGTAAATCATAGCATTTGAGAGGTATGAGAAGAAGGACTAGGTGTTTCACCCATGGAGCTTCAGCCCACACAACATAAACTGCCTAGGTGAAAGGAGACAGTATGTGCGTAGAGACATGCATGCCCCCAACAGTCAGCAGCATCAGCAGAGTTCTAGTGAACAGGAAGTAGGAGATCCAAGAAGAGGGTTGGGCAGTCCACATGGTCTAGCAATCTTGACCCCTCTCTATTGCCTGGTTCACACCTCTTTGGGAAATGAAAAGGGTGATAAGGCCCTCCAGCCAAAGAACAAATGTGCAACAGGGTTCTCATCGAGGCACTGGATGGCCTAGTTCTCGTCTCTGACAGACAAGAGAATGGGATGACTGGACAAAGAAAAGGGAGACATCAAGCAACATCTAATTGATGGAGGGGCAATTTTCACTGGGTTGTGTTTCTGACAAGTTGAACTCAGAGTTTAGACTTCATCATGTTGACCTTCATTCATTCATATGTGAAGATATGATCATCGGTAAAAGAAACATTGTTGATTTAAACTGTTTCTAAGTTCAGGAGGTCTCAAATTTTTAAAGCAATCTTTTCAATACTCACCTAGAAAAATAAAACAACAAACCATATCCAGGTGTGCTTTGAAGCGAACTGGAAAATAACGTGTTAAATAAGTATTCAGTTGTGTGTTTCAAATGACACTGATACCACTTCTGCGCCACGCTCAGTAAGAGCCGACAGGCACAGCGTATACATTATCTTAGATGGCTTTATTAGTGATAACCCACTTCTCTGCTTTGCAAAGTTAGAGTTAACATTTATTAGTTAACAAAGACGCCAAAGCATGGAGTGTAGGGCTCCCTTGCAATCCATGTTTAATAATGTCCAATTATCTTAAAGTAATTTTATTGGGTTCATATCATTGTGTTTCACTGAAAAGGAACTCACTGAGATGAGCCATGTCCATATATTGTGCAGTGTGCATGGACATAAAATGATGAACATTCAGAAATGATATTTAAGCACATCTGCTATACTAAATCCACTTTGTAAAATCAGTGGCTATAAAGGCAATCCAGGGCTGACCTTTGCAGCTTACAGTCACTCAGTCAGATTACCTAAATTTGTGCCACGGCTGTCACAACATAACAGCTTAAGTTGTCAGTTGCTTATATGGTAGTTGCTTGATTCACATACTTGCAATAACTTAAAGTTATGCCAACAGGGTGGGTTGTACTGTTAGCTACTTTTTGCCTGCATAGCTAGTTGATGGTCTGCATTCTCCTGTTCAAATCTTCCGAGCTTTAAAGACAGGCAATGCATAGACCTTTTTTCCCAATGCAGCCTAATTGCAGTACCAAATGTGCAGTATTTGTTGCCCAATTAAACAGTTTAAATGTGAGAAAATTATTTTAACTAAGCAACTAAGATGAAAGGATGTCTTATTTATTCAGTTTAAGAAATTCTTCTCACATTTAAATTTTCTTTGACTCTAACATTCACACTTGAAAGTGAATGAATGCTCAAATGTGCATGTTTAATGGAGGCAACATCTGATTTCAAAGTATCGTAGAGAAGGAGTTTTGACAGGTTTTGCTCTGCCTGTCAGTGATCATTCATTTTTCAGTGTGCAATGACCTTGTAGTGAGGATAATAAAGTAATAAGGGTGCAGGGACTTACTCCACTGCAAAAAAAATAAATAAATAAAGAAAGAAAGAAAGAAAGAAAGAAAGAAAGAAAGAAAGAAAGAAAGAAAGAAAAATAAATAAAAAATGCTCATCTCATTCTGTCATACTTGCTCATTTTATTATGAGCTTAAGCACATGTGATGTGAGCTTAGGTGTATTCAAACTCATCATAAGTGAGGCTTTGTTGCTGAGATTTAGTTACACAAGCTTTAACAAGTCAAGGAGACACAGCGGAACCACCCTCCTAGCATTCTTCAGAGAAGCCTACATGGAATGGAGAAAAATGCAGCTCATAGGATGTATCTGAAAACAGTCACTTGTACATCTGAAAAAAAAAAATCAGGTCACCCCTGCTCAGTTTCCATGCCACATACTTTAAATGAATCCTAGTAATACAATGCCGTGAATTTATTTCTGCAGTAGTCAGGCCTGTTCTAACTTCATATAAGTGATGCATTACATGCATGTTTAGTGAATTACTAAGAAGACAACATATTGCACTATCGGTATATTCTACAATGGAGATATATTTTTTTCTAATACAGAAACTATAAATAAGAAAATGCTTTTTTATACTATTTATGTTTTACTGAGCTATGTTTACAGTGTAAAACACTGCATACTGGCTGTTAAGGTGACTAATAAAACATGAGACAGTCAGCCTTTCCTCTAAATCTACATCTAGTTTTAATATTGAAATAAAGGCAAAAAGAAAATAAGACTTTTAAAGCCTTAAAAGTATGTTATATAAACTAACCATAACCTCTGTCAAATTTGTACCTGAAATATAGCATGTTTTTTGGGATTTCACTCACTCAGCCAATAGCTGTTACCTAGAAAATACAATACTTAAGATAACAAACTAGTAGTGAGGAAATGAATGCTGTCTGTTTCCTTAGGAGTGCTGAATTCTGAGGGCTGCATAAAGCTTTCCAAACATTTTTGAAGACTACGTACATTATTACAAGATACACATTGATCACACTACTCAGATATAATTAACTTAGGGGGTGGGGAGACTGCTACTCTTTCCAAAGTACTTAGTGTAGCGACCCCTCGGAGTACTGGAAATGCGTTTTGTGGGTCGGTACCTGTCAATGCAATCCTAAGTGGATTCATTCACATTCAAAGCCAGAAGCTTTACCTCTTTACTGTCTACACTCTATTTTCACTGGTGGACACATGGGGTTAGAAATACAAACGTCAGACAAAATCCATAGGACGCATCAGCAATCTAGTAACCATTAAAACAAGCCTTCAATAATGCATAAAATAAACACCCCTTTTGTGGCCTGATTGAGAGATATTTTAAAGAACATTTTATTTCTTGCTTCTTTTACAGCTCAGTATGTTTTCTAGTCCGATTTCTATACAACATTATATCACGTTAACTCCCAGGAGTGGCTTTTGCTGTACATATTTGACATAGCTTCATTTCCTAAGCCCTGAAAATAGATTTCAGTACTGGGTATGACAATATTAAGGAGCATTGCTCATTCACTGGTAAAATATGAAGGAGATTTCAGAGCTTTGTCATGCATGCTCTTACAGTAAGATATCTGAAGTGGTATAATTCCCTCTCTAACCCTTTGCTTGGATTTAGAAAGCAATATTCAGGAAGTGCTTTGCCAGCCTAAGATGGAGTAAAAGAAACAGATAAATGTATTATGGGGGGGTTCAACATTCCACCACAAACATACAAAACTAATGTCCCCGAATGAGCAGGCATTTGCTTAAACTTGTGTTTTGTTTATTTTATTTTCATTTATTCATTTCATAACTTGTAACTATCTTTATCCTATAATTACTTCACTGTCTCCTATTCAATTTGTATTTTCAGCTTTTTTCATTTGAAAGTAATTAGACTCTAAAACTTGATATTAGCTAATATTTTACTGTATTTTTTATTTAACTGTCATGTTTTCATTAACTGTCATATCATTACTATGTATGTAAATTTATTATTTTTGATTAACCGTCATATCACTGCTGGTCTATGTATGTATGTACATTTATAATGTAAATCTTGTATATCTGCCTTCTACTCATTCTATAAAATGGAACATTTCTCCCCAGGCCTCCGCTGAAAACAGGACTTGTTCACAGTCAGACTTTTCCTGTAAATAAAAGCAATAAATAAATAAAATAAAAAAAATGTATTTACTATTTTTTGTTGACTGCGTGTACCTGTTTTCAAAGGGGAGCAAAGGTGTGGTATTTTATACATTAATATATATTTATATGTTAATGCAAATATTAAACCATATTTTAGTACACAGTGTGCATATATACTCGGACAAGACTCCTACACCTCTCCATGAGAAGGGATACTTCTCCACAAGCCATGCAATTTAATAAAACCACTTCCATGGTCAGCCTTTATCACTGAAAAGCTAACTGCTTTGTTTTGGGATTAAGGCTCAATGCCAGTAGTCACAGACAGTTAGTAAGCTGTTTTGTGCAAATGAGTGTGAAAAACAGTGACACACAAGAAGGAGGAGGTTCACAGATGCAAGCTACATGTTTGCATTAGGGTGAAAAAAAATAACAAGGTAAGCAGTGTACTCAAATGACAGCACAATGGTATGAAAAAGATCGTGTCTACTTTAGGACCTCAAAAACGTAACAGCTTGAATGCATATGGGTCGAACCATATGCATTGAACTATTAAACTATCGAAGTCCAAAAAAAAAAATACACAAAAAAATAATTTAAATTAGTGTAGGCAGGGGGGCAAGCCACCCTGCACCCCCCCCACTACTTAAATATACCAACTCCGAGATTGTACTACATTGAAGTAAACGGAAATCTCCACCTACAGAGATTTCCATTTACATTTTCAATGTTTTGCGCTTTCAGTGTACTCGTGTCGAGAATATCGTATTCGATATTCTCGGACTTTGAGCACATAAAGTAGACCCGAAAAAGATGTTACCAATGCAAATGAGGTACAGTAATTGAGAAAATAATTCTGTCAAACAAGGCAGAGTGCTTTGAAAATGTATAATGCAGTCTTGTTACACCACTGTATTCATCTCTTCTAGACATCAGGAATTTCTGGTGAACAAAACATGCTGGAGTGCTTATAATTGCAGCACCTATAGCAGGCAATGTGTGTTAGTGGTCACTATCAGAGCTAGTGCTCTCAGTTCGAGCATCACAGGTCATCATGCCAGTGCATATCATACTATCAGTACTTAACTTAACACTTGGCTGACCAGCAGATTGTAGTCCATTTCTATGTGGATAGGGATATCATATGAGAGCTTGTTGAACCATGTTACCCACATGCGGAATTAAGGGGTATGCAAGGACAATCCATCTAGCAGACACTAAAGCATATGTAACTTTATCCACCCCAGCTACAGGGTCCTTTTCAGCAACTTACAGATAACATGAGGCATCCCACATCCTTTACCAGTTCCTTGGCTTTGTGCTACAGCATCCAGAAAGAATATGTGGGTCTCAAGGACTGCAGATGACAGAAATACCACTATATAGGCATTTGACATCACTGCCCATATCTCTGAGGTCATTGAAGCTACTAGTTGTACACACATTGCTGTTATAGCCCTACCTGGTCCATAAGATGTTTCATAAGTCAAGTGGAAGGGCTTCTAGTACCTCAGCTGCCAGGGGGTTTGCAATGCCCATGGTGTAATCTAGAATGTTTCCATGCACCACCCAAGCAACTCCTAGAATTATCACAATGGATATCCATCCAACTATGACAATGTGTCATGTGGGGTGACTTCCCACTGAGCTGTCCATGTCATAGTTGCATATGTAGGCAGACACTGGGGGGTGTACATACAGTGTCATGCAATCAGGTAACAGGCCAAATACAATGGGGTTACCATTGTGTACTGTAGGAATTGCTGAATATGTGGTAGGAACCGTGGTTGATGACCCCCATCAACAAGCCCCCTGACAGAAATTATATACAATACTACACACACAGAGACACAGAATGTAATGGAAAATGACTTAGACCAACATAATGGATGACTCTGCTGCCCTTGATGCATCCTGCAGGGCACTACAGTATCATCTGAGGCCTGCAGCCATATATTCATAGTGTGCACTATGTTGCATAATGTGGTTATGTGGAAATAGATTCAGCTGCAGGAGGAACATCCCAGTGAAGACTACCATACCTGCTGGATCAGTGGATGAGGAACAGAACAGTCATTCAGAAGAGGAGAAGGTAGCAGTGGGACCATAAGTGAGGCAGTCACAGGCACAATGAATTGTTACACTGGCAAAGAGCTGGTGTCTAGTGGATAACTACAGGCACTGGCACAGACAACATAGAATGAAATCCATCATGCATTATCTAACCCAATGTGCATCGGACATTATCTTACCCACACAGGTTAGGGGTGAGAAGTGCACATTCATTACCATTTGCACAGGTGGAGAGACACAGTGACTGGTGAGTGCAATGTTATCATATGAGCTAGGGACATAGGAGGTGGATGTGGTAGCCATGCAGTAAGGTAGCAGGTTGTAGGCAGTCACAGATCACAACCTCTGGTAGTATGGTGGAACTGCAAGACAGAAAAGTTGTCAATGTATACTATTATGGCTTACAGTCTTGGAGCTTGATGTGGTGCATGCCAGTAGTAGCACAGAAGTATGGGAGTGTATCAGAGTGCTCTAACGGATGGCAGCACCATGCCTGGAGCCATCAGATGTAGGGTGTCAAAAACCTGGATGACTGTCATGAGTAGGTATTATGCTTCTACTGGTTACTGAAGATACTGATGGTGTAGAACTATGGGGGTGCAACATGTACCCTGAAGAGGTGTCCCAGGTGTACAGCCTGGGGACTGCCATTGGCCACATATGTGTTACCGACCATGGCCAGGTGCGTTGACCACTCTGGTCAGACCTTACAGTGATGCTCTATCAGGAATGGCTTGTGTCATTTGGGTATGCCTGGTCACTTTGCATTTGGACTATTCCATGATCTTGGAAAGCAGGGCTTGGAGACGCAGACCATAGAATGGTTGCCATCTGAGTCATTCATGCACCAATGCATGCAATGTTAGCCATAGATGACCTGATCAGCACCATCTACTCCTTGTTCCTATACTCCAAGTCAGTGTACAGGTGCTGCATGTTGCCTTGCAAGTCATGCATGTGTTACACATCATCCCACAGGCCACACAGCTCACCATTTTCATCATTGTGTGGGTAGCAGCTGTCTGTGCTTGGATAACTGATATACATATCCACTGGTTCAGACCTGAAGTCAAAGTACACACACATATATATATATATATATATATATATATATATATATATATATATATTTATATATATATATATATATATATATATATATATATGTGTGTGTGTGTGTGTGTGTGTGTGTGTGTGTGTGTGTGTGTGTGTGTGTGCGCACGTGCTGGATACAACTCACAAGTGCCACATGAGTTGAACACTCCTGTGTAGCCTGTGTGGGGCTCATAGGATGTCTACCATACACTAGTAAGGCCGGAGATTTGGCATGTCTCTCTCAAGGTACATCCTATGTGACAGATGTGTGTGACCCCTCCATTATTAGTGTTACTAACAATGCCACTGTGTCATCAAACTGTACCATGTGCTCATTACCATCATTATCATCATCATCATCATTAACCACAGGTGCCCCACCTACATAAGACATGTGCTGTCTTGTTGTGATACACACTCTATCAGTATAACTTGTGAAAGCATAAAAACAACATACCTGTGAAAGTACTACAATAAATGCCTAACCTTCCCCCCACTCTGTGGCAAGCATATCTGTGTCTGCCCCTTGTCTGTTTGTGCTCTTCCACTGTTGTCCTCACCTTTTGTACTGTACAACTTCTATTGGGGTGTGTCTATATTTCTTTGTCTGCCGTGGCAGCTTTCCCTTCTCCTTCTATCCTTTCCAGCAACCATTCCTCACTAACTTCCCCATCTACCCTACCTCTTCTTATAAGAAAAATGGAAGCCTTTCCCAGTCAAAAAATGCCCTTCTTCCCCCACCTCTCCTTCCTCATGGTAACCCTTTTGAGGCTTTCTCTTCTTGTTATTCCTCCTTTTCTTACTTTACTAGCCTACTTTCCTCCTCATTTATATATGGACTTGTTGGCCCCTTTGTTTTGCTGGCCCTCCTTGGGCTGTGTGATATTGAATGTCTAACAACAATGTAGTGTTTCATTATTCATATTATCACACACAGCATTCAGAATGACCTAGCATGCTTGTCTTCCTTTCCTGTGATGTAGAACACTTTGATTATGTACACATTTCTAGCATGACTCTTCCTCTGATCCTACCTAATGTAACTTGTTTCGATTATGCACCTCCACTAATTGGCTGCACACTCCTTTTCTCAGTAATTTAGATATAACACAACACAATTGCAAAGGTGAGGTTACACATTTGATACTGGACACCCCCCCCCAGTCCCACCCATTACATCAGCTCATTCTACTGTGTACAGCGAGATAGGTTGTGAAGTCCCACCCCTTTAGCTTCTTAACCTTGAATTATCTTCTGTCTCCTCACTTTCTACTTAAATATATATATATATATATATATATATATATATATATATATATATATATATATATATATATTGTGCCTCATTTTGCTGCTTGTGCTTAAGTGTTCAACTGCATTTAGTTTGCCGCATTTGTTACTGCTTATCAGCAGCCTTATTAAACTGATGACAGTATTCTACTGAATTGCTGCATTATTTGAGCTGTTTTTTACTGTTGTGATTGTGAGCTAATTTATCACATCTGCACTGTTTAAAGCAATTTACTGATTAACTGCATTTTGTTACTGTTAAACTGTATTTTGTTGCTATTTACTGCAATTCATTACTGCTTAATTGCATTTTACTGCATTTCATTACTGTTTAACTGTATTTCTTCATACCATGAGTTCTGTTTTTGTAAGTGGTTAATCTGTGCTTTTTTGCAAGTTTTACTGTATTCTTAACCCTTAAATTGAGTAGCATAGTCTGATACAGGTTTGCTGCATCCAGAGCTGCAGCTGCACTGTTTTTAACCCTTTGTGAGGTATTCCAGCTACAAATGTTCCCACTTGTGTGATCACCTAGTAGTACTCCTCTTAGCACTCACACCCTTTATCCTCTTAACTCTCTCTCTCTGGCCTCTCTCCCTCAGTTTCTGACAAATATGGATGGACAATTTCCTACATTTTCTCCTGCCAGTCTGGTTGATATGGGCATCCTGAAACAGTGTAGCAACTGCCTCATGTACATGGACAACCCTCTGCTACTACCACCTAGGAACACAATTTGTGAGAGATGCAATTACATTAAGAACCTAGAGACAATGCTCTCTCCCTCATAAGCCAGTATATCTGGCACTGAGAAGGTTGTCAACACAAACACCACACCTCAAATACCAACTGAGACACACAGATGTGTGCCTCACCAGGACCATCACCCAGAATGATGCCTCAATACAAACAGAAAATGACAGACTTTAACAATTGGGCCAGAGATGGCCTGCATCTGCCTCACAGAAACCTGTTCAAAGTTGAAGGAGAGTGGAGCATACATACCAGGTTACTCATTCTATCATACATTACAGAACAGGCACGCAGGCAGCAAAAAAAAAGGCAATATTGCAATATATATAAACATATACAGGGTCATCTCCATATAAGTACAGGAGACACTCACAGGAGCAGCTCCAGGGCTAACCATTGACAAGACCCCTATTTAAATCATAGCTAGCTACAGGGCCCCAACTTGCAAAAAATGCACAATCAATGTATCTGACCTCTTTTTGAATCTATCAAGATTCCCCTTACCTGATCCTCCTGGACTAACTAATTATCCAACCATAGATTGGAAGAACTATTCATGCCAAAACACAAATGCAAAGAGGTTCCTTGATTTCATCAATGCAAGTCAGCGTCTTCCCCTGAAACCCCCAGCTAGGGTCTCCATAAGAACTGGCACATATGTCCAAACCTACACCAAAGTACTATACACACATTTATATAGCTGCATGTAATCAGGAATACCATACCAGACAGGACAAAATCATCCTCTTCAGAGAAGAGTAGACTTGTCTAGTGGACATCTGCAACAAATAAACTCTATAATAAAAAGAAAAAAATTGCTGTCCAGGACCAAGAAGGAGTAGGTGTCTAACTGGAAGCCATCTCTTCTTAGCCTGAAGATGCAAATAAGAGCACTAGTGAAATCCTCCAAAGCAAACTCCGAAATTGGCCACATTTACTAAAGACAGTCATAAGGCCTTCTTCACATACTTCTGCAATCTCAAAGGAAGCACTCAGATCTAATCAGAACTGGTGGTCCAGGACACCACATACACAAATGCCATAGATATAGCCAACTTGATAGCAGACAGGTTCAGTGAAAACTTCACCCCTCTGCCCCCCACAATCAGTAAATCAGGACATCCGCAGTACCTGCCCCCCTTATCTCTAGGGAGCAAGTCATCACTGCTCTCTCAAAGGCAAAAAATACAGCCTCCATAGAACTTGATAACATCCCAGGTTGCATCCTACATAAACTCAGGAAGGAATGTGCAGCACCATTAGGCACCCCATTCAGCCAAAGCCTGAGCACCGGTTTCATCCCAGCTGAGTGGAGGATAGCCACCGTCATCCCTTTGCACAAAGGTGGAGCATCCACTGATCCAGGAAATTATAGACCCATCAGCCTAACTAGCCTGATCTGCAAGGCCATGGAGCAGATTATCATGGACCTCATTAACAAGGACATTGGCAGCCTCCAAACACTCAGTCCCACACAGTTTGGTTTTGTCAAAGGGAGGTCATGCCTGTTTAGTCTGGTTGACTTCTTTGAGACAGTAACCAAAGCCATGGACAAGGGGAAGATGGTGCACACTGCCTGCCTACCTTGACTTGGCCAAAGCCTTTGATACTATTCCCCACTTGGGTATAATAGATAAACTCAACTAGGCATCAATCTGTATGTTACCAGATGAGTAGCAAACTGGCTCACTGATAGAGCCCACCTAGTCAAAATAGGGGAAGCCACCATAAGCAGTAGACCCGAAACGCAGTGTACCCTGGGGATCGGTCTTGGGGCCTCTGTTGTTTGGGATATACTTTTCTGAGGTGCAGGCCAAAACCAGTGGGCTATGGCTGATCAAGTTTGCAGATGACTGCAAGCTGGGTGCGGTCATCAATTTCCCTAGTGATGTGGACATCCTCCAAGAGGGTCTCACCCAAACAAATGACTGGTGCCAGAAACATGGCCTCAAACTGAATGCCAAAAAATGCATCATTATTCCCTTTGGCGAGAGTGACGTCCCGACAAATTATCACATTAATAACAAGGTTCTAAGCACACAATCAGACGTGAGGAACTTGGGCACCCATGTTGATAGCAAACTAACTTTTCACCACCATATTGCCTCCATTGTACAGAAAGCTATCTATATGGCCCACCTTATTAGTAAGGATATCTTATCCAGGGGCAAGTTGGTCATAACATCCTTGTATTCTTCCCTTATAAGACCTATTATTGAGTACAATGCCCCTTTCAGCATGTACCTCACAAAGCACATGCAGTAGCTAGACAGACCACAGAGGTTCCTCACCAGGAGAATCCAGGGCCTCAAACATCTACCCTACACAGATAGGCTAAAGGCCCTATCCCTCTACTCAGTCTCATACAGACTCCTCAGAGGTGTCCTCTTGTCTGACATACAAAGTATTCCCAGACCCCGCCTTAATGGGACTGCTGCATATCCACAAGTCAAGCTCCACTTGAGTAACCCACACTCGCAAACTCAACCTGGTCTGTGACATCAATAGGACTTGTTGGTGGGACAGATTTGTGTCCTGGATAACTGGATGGGGAACAGGAAATACACCCCTGGGATTCCAACTGTGTACCTGCTGGACAGGGGCATCGGGTGTTGACTTGTCACAACATGGGCTAAATTCTTGGCTAGGCTTGTAAGAGCCTCAGAGCCAATAGTCTAGTAACTTCCTATGATCCTATGGTCCCTACTGATGAGTTAATATTAGTAGAAACCACACTAAATTGGATTATTATGATACAATGATTTTTAAAAACTACAAGAAAAACCTAGCCAAGCTAGAGTTTTCACTGTGTGATTCCGCAAAACCTCCTATAACAGAGGACTATGGGACATATGCAAATGAACCCTTAAGGAACATCAGGTGGTTCACGCATATTGCTTCTGAATGCCCATGATTTTTTGTTAAGTCTATTTATGGATATATTCAGGCCACTAAAGCCAAACCCCACTAGACGTGGACATGCATGTTTCAGCCTTCTTATGATCTTGTCTTTTGGATAAAATAAAATATTTTTTTTTTGTTACATTATTAATCCCTTTATTAATCCCTTTATTAAAGTTCTTGTTCATATTAAAATATATATTTCCTTTCTTAAATCTGCCTCATCCACCACTCATCAAACATGCAGAGTAGCACCAATGCAAATAGCAGAAATTAATATTTAAATATAATGTCCATCTCCCTCAATGAAACACGTTTTCCATTTTTAGAAAGCATCTCATGTTGTTGCAGTGTAAGAGTGACTGTTTTTATTTGGCTAACAAGCATAGCTAATCACAGCCATAAATTATGTTACCAATGAAAACAGTCCAAAACATACCCCTCAGCAGTTCAGATTTTCACAGAATTTTTGCCTCATATGTTTGGTCTGTTCCTTGCCAATATCCACGGTGGTGCAGTGGTAGTGTTGTTGCCTCACAGCAAGAGGTTCTCCCGTTTGATTCTCAGCTAGACTGTGGGGAGTGATTTCTGTGTGGAGTCTGCATGTCCTCCCCGCAGTTGGGTGGGCATTCGAAAGACATGCGTAAATAGGTGTGCCTTCGTGGAAGGTTGAACATCGAGCTGGCACCTCGGCGTTCATGAAAATCTATTGTCAATCATTAGCAGACCGGAGTTCCGCTGTGGCAACCCCTAACCAGGACAAGCCGAAAGACAAACAGCAACAACATTTTTGGTCTGTTCCTTATAAAATTTATGGTTTTCTGGCAAATCATTTAAGACTGAATTCATTAAATAATGACAGACATTTGAGTTTCAAGCATCATACCATTCAGAAAATGCATGCTAATGTAAAACCTGTTATTCTATAATCTTTAAATTTTTTTAAAGTTAATAAGAACAATATTTAAAAATTTCCCCTATTTCTGAGCATTCCTACACCCCATTTTTTGGCTTTGTCCAGAATTCTAGAGTTAAGTGACTGAGAGGTATGTAAGTGAGCCATAAAAATATAGGTGTGTTACAGTGCATTTTACACGGCACACTACAGCAAGAAATATACATTCCTCAAGAAAGCATTTTATTTATTTTTATTAGCTATTCCTTAACTTCTAACTTCACTGAGCTAACTGGACTCTTGCATGCATAGACTGAGTGGGTCACACTGTGAGCTGCAGTTGTTTCTAAATCCAATCACTCCTTTAGGATCATTCAACTAAAGTCTGAAACACTTTGTAAAACTTTATAAGTGTATCCGCAGCTATTCTGAAAGTTTACCATTGGGTTGCCCCCCCACCCCACCCCACTCCATCTGTCTTTATGCAGTACAATCCCTCTTTTAGCACAAGTGTTATGCGAACAGCAAAAAAAAAAAAAAATACATGAATCATGTCAAATGTCCTGTGATTGTAAGACAAGACATTTTCCACCAGACCACTAATCCCTACCTGAAACAATTATTCTGTATCTGAAACACCTTAATATAGCAAACAATACAGGCAACTAAATTTTTACTTTGGCAAAAAAACAAAGCCCAATGCTTTGCAGTGGTTTTGGACATGGTTTTCCCTGCAAAATCTCAGGTTTCTATAACAAAACTTTGTAACTTTGAGTATCTGAAAAGGAGCTAAACCAATATCATAATCATTGCATTTACCCTGTCTGGAGTTGTACATGTGCTTGTATTTGTTGTCATTCCTCACTGATGAGAATTTTTAGCTAGAACACACACACACTGCAGCTACTGTCATTGAAGTGTCTGGTTTACTACGTTATATATCTGTTGGTCTGTATAACTTTTACTTTTCCTTGTCTGTTGCCTGCTTTGAAACCTTTTCACTTACATGTTTGCATTCTACATTTTTAACTCTCCTGTGTAGACATTTATATGTTGCTATTTCAGTATAGATTTAAACGCTTAACTGCATATGCGTCAGTTCTAATACTTGCAATTAATCCAGCACTGGCATTTTTAATGCTTATATGCCACTTCATTATGTATGCAAATGTTTTAACTATACATCTATCATCAGGCAGAGGGAACATTTAGAAGTAATATACAATCCGGAAGGCTTATTGGAGCACTTAAGCTGACCGAATGGTTAAGAGTTCCACTGTCATTACAAATACCATCTCAGAGTGGAATTAGGGAGCAACCGGTCCCGGATCAAATAGACATATCTGTTTTACTTAAACAGTTTGATCCTCGTTAAGTATAAAAAATTAGAAGTTGAAATCGCATATTTTAAGGTGCTTAAGTGAGGGTGTGGTGCCTAAAGGGCTAAGGTCCTGGCAGTATCCCACGGGCCTTGAGGAGGGTTCACCCTTTCATCAAGACCTTATCAAACGTTTTAACAAACATGGCTGTGAACTAATAGAAGTCATTATTAAGCACTACGAAATCGAGTCTGGTTTACTCATGCAAGAAGCTAGCAAGATGGATGAAACCATTCAACAACATGTTAATTTTGTTTGGTATCAATATGATTACAACAGGATCTTTACTAGTAGTGATCAATATATTGATAAAATCAAGGAAGGGAAAATAAAGAAACTTAACAGGGATAGACAAGCATACAGTTGTGGCAAAGCTTATCCAAAACCTCCCCCCTCCCAAACAAGATTCACAACAAATATGAAACAAAATCAGGTTGTGCATAATGCATTGGAACAAAGATCCAGCGATAATGTTATACGCAACGTTACTAACTCTGACATTGGTGTGGGCACTGAGGGAGCCCCTTTACCATCTGTTGAACCATCAGGAGCACCTATTGTTCCCCCACCCCAATCCAATGCATTACAACAACCAAATTTTCAGATGGGTTCATCCCATTACAACTTGAGGAAGAACAGTTACTACTCCAATAGGACCTTTTCCAATTTTCAGGGGAAGAGGGGGAGGTAAGTGTTACAAGATTACAACAACCCACTATCCTGTATAATTTGGCTAGAGACTTTAAAATTTTTAATTATACAAGTATTTCTATTGAACCTAATGTTATTGAATTACTTACCCGTGGACACACCTTTGTACCTACAAATAGAGCTGATTTGGTGCAAACCATTATTGACCTTAAGTTGTTTTTAAGGAGACTTAACTTAAAACTGTTTTTTACAAGTGAATGTATGACAGATAACCAGCTTCACGTAGCTAGCACTTTTATACCACCAATGCACCCCACCTTACTTTTTTTTGAAAAAATATGTGAAAATGATTTGAGAAACATGTTATTTTCTAACTTTCATGTCAATATGAAACCAAATATTACGAATGTTGACAGACAGACGTTACAGAATTTACTAGCAACAGGAGTCAGAATTTTCCAACCCGATAAAGGAGGGGGGTTAATAATCATGAGCCAACAACAATATATTACTAAAATGACTCAAATGCTCAATACTGAAGGTTATGAAGAAACCTCTAGGAATCAACTTCATCAATCATATAATATTATTAGGTCTTTGCTTAATGATTTCTTCATTGATGGTAGAATAGATTTGACTACATTTAATTATTTAACAATGTTAACACCTAGACTACCAATTCTTTTTGGCATACCTAAAATTCATAAATCAATATTGGATCTGCCTATGCGACCACTGGTGAATGCCAGGAACAGTGTAACTTACCCATGTGCTAAAATGATAGACACCATCCTTCAGAAATATATTAGCAAAGCCAAAGTTATATGTAAAGACTCCTGGACATTTCTCCACAATATAAACAATTTGAAATTTGATGGTAACTTGAATTTTTTGACTGTCGACATGAAAGATCTATACACTTGTATACCTCACCAGGATGGCATAGAGTGGGTTAGTTTTACTTTACGTAAACACAATGCACCACCAACGGAAATTAGATTAGTGGAAGAAATGTTGGACATAGTTTTGTCCTATAACTATTTTACCTTTGAGAAGAAAATTTATCTTCAGAAGATTGGTGTAGCCATGGGCTCCCCCTGTGGGGGTAGCTTTGCTAATTTAGTCATGGCTTTTTGGGAGCAAGAAGTGTTGGGCAAGAATGTAAGCATTATGAGTAACATCAAGTACTATACGCACTTTTTGGATGATATTTTCATCCTCATAGATGGTGATGAAATTATGGCTGTTGATTTAGTATTCTTCTTAAATTCCAGTACTGAATTTTTACATTTTACATATAATTTTAATAAGGATAGAATAACTTATTTAGATGTTGATTTGTGTAAGGACTACAGTAACCGGATTTTTTATGCGAAAATATATAGGAAAGATGCTTATTCCAACACCTTCTTACATTACAGCAGCAACCATCCGATACACCAAAAGAAGTCTTTTGTTAAAGGACAGTTAGTAAGAGTGGCACGCATGATAACAAGAACAGACGATTTTTATGAAGAATGTCAATTATTACAGAACATGTTTTTAAGCAGGGGTTATCCCAGACAATTTTTAGAACTAATATTTAAGGAAGTGATTCACAAAAGAGATTTTGGTTTATATCTGCCTATTTTAGGCATGAATTCATACCAAATAATAGAATCACATAATACTAACTCGTTTTCCACAAGTTTGGGCTTTATTACCCCATACAGTTCTGATGGTAATATTATTATTTTTATTTTAAACAAAAATTGGAACATGATCAAAATAGATCGAGACATTGGTCATCAATTACCATCTAAACCCAAGATCATTTGGAAACGAGGCAGGAATTTAAAACAAATTTTACAAAGTAATGCGAGAACAGCCACATGTTTTAACAGAAAAGGTATGTTCCAGTGCAATATGTGCAAATATTGTTCATACATACTTTCAGGAGAATCTTTTATCATCAGAGGAGTGTCTTACAAAGTAAGACACAAATTTAATTGTCAATCAAAAGGTGTGATCTATCTGTCTCAGTGTAATTCCTGTCCTGCCTTTTACATAGGCAAAACAGACAGGAAATTACGTGAGCGTATTTATGAACATCTATACGCCATTAGAACAAAAAAGTTAGATAACGCACTAGCCAAACATATCATAGAAAACATCTATCATACATTTACCTTTAAGGCTATTGACTCTGTTATTTCAGATGGTAGAGATGGCCCTGAGCAGGTTTTATTAGAAGTTTTAGAATTGTATTGGCAATTGCGCTGTCATACTTATGTATTACCAGGCTTGAACGAAACATGTTCACTATATCCTTTATTGAAATTAAGGAGCCTGCGTAGGTAAATTATTTTAGTTTTTATGTATATTTATTTATTTATATTGCAATTTGTATTTTTATCACATTGGTTGGTCCTGAGCGTATTACTTATTGCTATAGTTTTGTCGCTCACCCATCAACTAGTATTTATTGCTTGTATTTTATATATTTTTATTTTTTTTGGTTACAGGGTTTAGTTGCATACTACACTACGCATATATCACCTAAACATTGTACTAAGATGTTTTAGTACATTATTATTTTTATGATTAACATTTCAACATTAAGACAGGATACAAGCATATTATTTAGTAACAATTTGGATTATTTACTTTTATGTCTAATTATCTACTTGTTGCAGAGTCTATTGTTGTTTTGTACCATGTTTTTTTGTTGCCTGGTTACGGCGTTTTCTATTTGGTGCCAAACTAACTATTTAAATGTTTTCTAAGATGTAACCTGGTTAGTCTGAAGAAGTTCCGCTATTAAGTGGGACGAAAAGCGCTTTACTACATGTTCTTTCTTTTAATAAAACTGGATTTTTTTGGATTTTATCGTGTGCATTACCTTTTACGGTAGCGTATATCCTTCCTAGGAGCAGTTTTTGTCCAGCATTCCAGGGTTTGTTCTGCATTCCATTTGGCATACTACTGTGTGGATTTCCTACTTGTCACAGCGTACATCTTTACAGGAGTTGTTCCTGTTCAACATTTTAAGTGGAATCATATATGTGATTGTGCTTTGTGACTTTCTTTTGAATAATTTCTTGTGGGTGGACGAGAAGTGCTGCAGTTCTTGTGTGCTTTATACATCTATCATACATTTTTATTACATTTACATTTGTTATTGTTTATATTGCTATTTTATTACATCTTGAATGTTTTATGTATTTGGACTACTTCCCCGATCCATGCAATAACATAGTGCTGTTCAAAAGCTTCTGATATGGTGAATGTTTCCCTTTCCTTTTATATTTCTGTTTCTGCTCTAAATTGCCTATGATGGTTTTGTTCTCTCTTCTTATTTTTATGTCTTTCTACCCCATTGCATTATACACAGCTCTAACAACACCTTTGATTAAGTGGAACAAATATTTGAAGCTCTCCTCCCAGTTGTGCTGCCATTCCCTCGCTGACATTATTTGCCTTGGTGCAGGATGCATTGACACATCTGGCCATATATAGCTTGCAATGTCCTTAAGACAGATTTTCCTTAAATATTACATACTAACCCCAGTATTAGTTTCCTAAATAAAATGTGTTAGCTGCAGCAGCTTCCCTATTGTATTTCCAAGCTACTACATGAAATGCTAACTATACAAAAATGTATTTTTCTTCCCATCCTAGTATTTATAGCCTTCTAATTCTCACATGGCCTGCTTCACATGCCTTCTTTCTTGCATATTTTACTACTGCTCATATACATGCAGGTTAAGCTTCTATTACTCTGAAGTACAAGCCTTAATGTAAAATAATGTCAGGCTCACATGAGTTCCACAGTGTTGTACGTGAGCATTCCTACATATACAGTTTACATTCCAACCACATAAAAAAGAAAACATTTAAAAACTCCACATATCTTTACAACTTTTTTTTCAAATTATTATACAACTAGACAACATCCATGAGTAACAGGCTAACATAGACATTTACCTATGAACCTATGAACAACATATGTAATAAAAGCAAAAAAAAAAAAAAAAAATACACACGCACAGTACAACAATTATAATCTCTCCTTTCACATAGTCCACCCTGCTACTAACAGCACAGTTCATAGACTTAATGATTAAATCACTCAGTGTCAGACCTAGGTAGAAAAAAACTGAACCAAGATGCCATTTTGTTTAAATTTTTAATCTTTCTTCCAGACATCTTAATAGAGATGAAAACCAGATTCCATGCATGCCATCTATAGGGGCTTCAGCTACAAATGTTATTACCACCATTGGGGAATTCACTTGTAAACTGAATCTCAAACTGTTATATAAACAATATGGTCATTTCTCTTTTTAGATAATAATATATAATGGTTACTAAAAAAACTTAGTACATTCAACCAAAATTTATACATTTCCCTAGTAGCATTTATATTCTGTCTTGCAAAATTAAACAAGTGTTAAAACATCTTTCTAAGAAGCAGTTTTATAACTTAACTAAGACACACAGAGATGTACTGTTTAAGCAAAGACAAACAGATCAGAATAATCAAGGTTGATAAGGGAGGACATTACAATAATGCATGAAACTAACTGTGATAACTATATGAAAGAAATGTCACAAGTTGCATCATGCAAAGATTTGCAAAAATTTACTATAATACACATTCTTTAATTCATGATACAATCTCCACTAAAGTTATTTCAGTACATTTGGTGGAAAACATTCAAGATGCATTTCCAAAATTGGGCACAATATTTGATGTGCCAAACATAAATAAGAATCTTGATGCCCTCCCTCAGACTACATGCGGCTTCAAGTAGCTCTACTGCATGCCATTGGCAGTATTTCTTGATAAGATAGTTAGAGATGCAGTGAAGGCTACCAGGTCATACACTGGACAGACAGCTGAGTTTACCTAAAAAAAGATATTTGCATAAAGAAATTAAAAAGATCATGTTGGCTTATTATATATGTGCATTCCACAGCTCTCTATTGTAATCCCAAGACTCCGAATTAAAAAAAAAAGAATTATGAAAATACAGGAAAAAACTGAATGTCAAACATCACAGTTCTCCTTTAACATTGTTTTTTGAAGGGGGTATAGCCCCATCTACTCCACAAACTAATATATCTTAGCTTTAATAATTACCATACCTAGGACAGAACAAAATATTCTGAAAAACAGCAATCATGAATTTATTAGACATGACCACATTTTCAGTCATTCCGTCTCGTTATTCCAAGATTCACACAAATAAGTCTTGGAATATCACATGGTTACTACATTCCAAATGACAGACGTACAAAAAAGAAAACTCAAAAATCCAGATAATGAAGAAATGGTCAGCCAGGAGCACACCAACCACTAGAGTTGATTGCAACAAACGCAATTCAATTTCCATCGTTCAATACACATTTGTAAAAGCAGTAAAATAATTAAGTTCTTTCACCCTGGTATGATGGGACTTCATCAAAATAAACTTCCTCTCAATACAAGTCCTTATAAATCAATAAAACTCCTCCTCTCTTGTTTCATACTAATTGATAAACTTCTTAAAAACAAATATTAATCAATTCAATTCATAATTGCTAATCATGTAGCAAGAAATGAATACATATTAAGAAAATATTTTAAATGTATTAAAAAATGTTCTAATGTATTTTAAAAATATTTAAAAAAATAAATCCCCCAAATGCATGATGAGAAAGTGCTTTTGTTGTTAAATTGTTTGTTGCAATTGCAGTTGTCCCTAAAATCATATCATAAAAAACTAAAATAAACATATACAATACCACATATGTATTATAAATCTATCAAAAGTAAGTAAAATGTGTTTTATAAAAAGTATTTGAACAAAATAGAAGTAAAACGTGCAATGCCATTTTTATGTTCAATAGCAAAATGAAAAAAATAAACATGATAAATATAATCACAGGAAAGCTGCCTTCATCCTATGGATACTGCTGATTAAAATGACTCATTAAGCCCATTCTTAAATGTTGAATTAGTTTTCAACTGCCACCTAAGTTCCTTGAGCTCAAGCCAATCTTTCCAAGGTCCATCCCTCACACCTAGATTCATATTGCTCACTATATAAAATTTGAAACTGTGACAGTTGATCTAATGTATGTATAAAGGACATTATGACCATCCATCTATTTCATGTCATAAAGGTGCTGGTAATTTCTAACTTTTAATGCTTTTTCAGTTTTACCAACATAAAAATAGGGACATTCAACATACTGTACTATGTAGATCACTCTACTACTAAAACAATGGTGCCCTCCCAAAATTTTCAGTAAAGAACATCTCTCTTTCCAAAATATATTGTCACTGTTTGCAATACCCAAATTTCTCATGGCCAGAGACCCACACTCCACCTTAAATCTTCCTAAAAGGTTTTTAAAACAAGCATCCTTCCTATATACCACTTTAGGTAGGGGACCAAATTGTTGAAATTGTTCCACATTAATAATGAAAATATCCAAGTTCTTGTTAATAACCCCCTTAATTGCACCAAAATATACACTGTAAGTGGGAATTATAGCTCTACTAAAATCAGGTCTATTAACTTGTTGATCTTTATTGTTAAATTAAAAAAAATCCTTCTTCCCAATAAGATAATAATGTATCTCCTGCTGCCTTTTCAACTTAACCAAATCAGCAATGGTCTTAATAAACACAATAGGGTACCCTCTTTTTCAAACATCCCACTTAGCGTAACACATTTGTCATCAAAGACCTTATCTTCAGATACCATCCTCATTAGTCTAACCATCCGGCCTTTTACGAAAGCTTTTTTCTGGATGCTGGGATGCTAACTGGAGAAGTGCAACAATTAATTTGAGTAAATGGGTTTCTTAAAATATTTGATTAAAATGTATTGCTCTCTCTGTTTTTTCAGATCAAAACATCTAAATAGTTCATCTCATCAAAGGAATAGTTCACTGTAAATTTCAAACATTCCATCAAGGTATTAATGTACATTAAAAAAAATCATTAAATTTGTCCAAGCTGTCATCCCAAAATATAACAATATTATCCAAAAGTCATCAAAAAAGAAACCAGGATTTGTTAAATACAGAGCTGAACACAAATTTGTGTTCCCAAAAAGCCAGGACCAAGTTAATAAGCACTGGAGCACAAGTCACACCAATGGTGATGCCAGTCTGTTGTTGAAAAATCTGCCCTCAAAGAAAAAATTATTACTCAAATAATCTCCATAATATTTCTCAATACTATGATGGTGTTATATGCTCCAGTTGAATATTTTTACCTAAATATTCATAAAACTGCTTTTCCTAAATCATGAGGAATAGCAGAAAAATACATCTTTAGCATATATAGTAACAAAAATAATATCTTCCTTGAACAAAGTGTCTGTAATTCTTGTTAAAAAATCCCATGAATCTTTGTACAGGTACTGAGTATTAGTTACCACATTATCAAGTATAACTCTATAAACTTGACCATGCTGAAAATTTTGGATAACTTAGCATGCACAATGAGGTAGATCATCCAAACTTATGAATTTTGGGAATCCCAAAAAGGGTAAAGGTTCTATGGGTATCAACTCTTAAAAAATCATATTCTGTTTTGTAATCTGTCCCTGTAACCAAAAAATCATACTTATATTTCTTTGATTGATAGAAACTTCCTTGTATGTGTCACTGAACAAAATAGTAAACATCTTGTCTATATAGTCAGTCATATTCATCACCATCAAACTCCAACCCCTATCTGGTTTCCTAAGTCTAATTTGTCTGGTGTTCAAAATTTGTTTTGTAAAATCTGTTCTCCAACACTCACTCATTCCTAGTGAAAGACCTATTTCTACTGTGCAAAATCTTTCTAATGTCCTGTTCACCAGTCTTGTCAAATAACTGTATAATGGGTGCAGGGGGGATTAAAGGTACTTGGCTTGAAACTGGACAAAGAGGCATTGTATTCTCATACTTCAGTGTTGGTGAAGTAGAGAGATAAATTAAGTCTTCTGGTAAACAATATAAGGTCAATCAATACCATCTTCAACTTTAGCTCTTCTAGCAGGTACACCAGTAAGGCCCTTTTCAAATAAATTGGCCTACTCATAATTAATATCCACATCATTGTAATTAAAGAATCACATCACTCATTAAATATTATTGACCAATTCTCTACCTCCTGTACCTCATTTCTCTCACGTTTCTTGTCCACTTGCTGGTAATTCAAGTCTTGTGTCTCCCTCCATCCTAAGCCCTCCTTCAGGATAAACTCCCTTCTCCCATTGTATATGTTTTTTATCCTCTTGGATATCCAGAGAGGTGGAGGATCTAAAGGGCTGTCTTGACTGTGTTGTTCATAGTCAGTGGCATTCATATAATCACAGGAAACTGATCTATGAGGGGTAATAAAAGAATGGAATGTTTCTTACCATTGTCTTTATTGTGATGGGAAAGGTAAGCATAACCCTCTTCATACTCTGGAATTATATCACATTACTGAAACCACAAAAAGTTGAATACCGCTTCATTAACCCCTATTTGTCAAATGTGAATTCACGGATTAATCACTACCACGAAACTCTTATCCATGTTAAGTAACACATTGGCGAACTAACCAAATGCAATAAAAGCAGTAAAATGTAAAACCCTGCACCCCCCCCCAAACTAAATATACCAACTCTGAGATTACATTACAGTGGTAAAAAGGAAAAATTCCCAATGATGGCCCACTGGTTATTTACCATGGGAAACAGTTTGTGGAAATGCTCAATCAACGGATTCAGAGCTCGACAAATAGTGGTCAATGAATAGGTATTTGACCTTTTGTGGTTTTGACAATCTGATATAGACCCCATACTCCATTTTGTCCCTCACCAACTTTTTTTCTTTCTTAGCTTTAATATGTGACACCATTCAATCTACTTTATCAAAAATATTATGGTACTCATTTTCTTTAATAGGAAACAACATGGTTCCAGTAATGCACCTTAAATCAAGAATTGAATGAAACCAAATGGAGCATATATGCTAAAAACATGTCCGTTTATTAATAAAATAAATAAACTGACGTGTTTTTAGCGTATTTGCTCCATTTGGTTTCATTCAATTCTTGATTTAAGGTGCATCGATCCTTTGGCTTCTTTTTTTGGAAGTTTGTTTGCTTTTTTACAAGTTGCAGAGTTATGGTTCCAGTAATATTATTGTCCAAAACAGAAATATCATTGATCAGTTTGTCCATGTCCTTAGAATTATGTCTAATAAGTACCTCCATAAGCTCACAGCCATAACAATCAAACAGATTCAGTAAATCCTGATTAACGGAGAGCTTGCCACAAGCCTTGTAGGATATTTCCAATATCTGAGTCCCTTAGGGAGTCTTTGCAGCCATATGCTTCTCTTAAATAGCTATTTTCCACCTGTAGTTTTCTAAACTTGGTTAACTTAGATTCAAAAATATGAAATTGTCTGTCCAACGTTCCAATATGAGAATTATCGCTATTCAAACTCACCCGCAACTCCACTTTGTCTCTGAACCAGTCCTGCAAATACTGCCATGGTGGATTCAGTGTTGCTTCAACGCTGTTCAAATGCGCTGTTCTCATTCTGGCCCTAGAAAAATTGGTGGCATTCCCATTAAAATCACCAAGTAATGGAGACCACTGCACTGGAGTAATACCATCGTCTCTCATAGCTGAAGTCTGTAAACTTGTCAAGCACATTTTGTTCATAATGTTGACGAAAATGTCATGCTGTGAAATATCTAACATCTGCTGTAAAAGCTGTTGGATCAACAGTGTAATATTACCTAGAGAGGCAGTAAACTCATCCTGGGATGCTCCATACATAGTTGGAGCTCAACTGGCACCTGGCGATGACATTGTGGCAACGTTACAGAAACTAGTAACCAAACAACAGCCACGTACAAAAAGAAAATTCAAAAATCCAGATAACAAAGAAATTGTCAGCCAGGAGCACACCAACCATTAGGTTCTACTGTGACAAACACAATTCAATTCACATCGATCAATACACATTTGTAAAAGCCAGTAAAATAATTGCTTTCATCCCAGCACAATGAGACTTCATCAGAATAAACTTCCTCTCTAATCCAAGTCCTTATAAAGCTATAAAACTCTTCTCCTCTCATTTATACTAATTGATAATTAAACTCCATAAAAACAAATATTAATCAAGTAAACAAATTCATAACCCTAATCATACAACAAGAAATGAATACATATAAAATACTTTAAACATATTAAAAATGTTCTAAAGTATTTAAAAATATTTTTAAAAATAAATCCCCCAAATGCATGACAAAAAGTGTTTTTTTCTTAAGTTATTTGTTGCAATTACAATTTATAATTATATTCCAAATGATGTTGTTTTAAAATAGTTTTCTGTATTTTTTTTTTTTTTTGCTCAGTGATGAAAAAATGTCACTTGCCAAAACAAGATTATTACTGGACTGCATAGATATTGTTTTATCCAACAAATTATTTGCATATAAAGCTAAAGACAATACTGCATTACAGCAATGTTCACACTGGCCCTCTAAAATAATGTAATGTGTATGTGTGGGGGATGTGTATGAACAAGCAAATTAATGGCTGAATGGGATTTCTTTGAAAATGAAGTGAAATATTTACAAAAGAAACTGAATGCAAAAGACCATCCTGCCCTGGTTACTAAAGGTGGGTCAGGTGAGGTTGTAACACTAAGAATGATTATTAACCTTTCAGTTTAAATAGTTCTAATATATTATCAGGTGATGGGATAAATCTAGTAAGTAGCATGCAATACAGTTTACTTATTTAGTGAATTTTGAAGCTATTAAAAGGAGATGATAAGACTTTAGCAGATCTTTCATGGTCATCCTAAACTAAACAAAGTATTACAACATGCCCCTATGTTTTCTTCCAAAGAGACAGAAGTTTAAAAGTTTTATTTCAGAAAGATGAGGCATTACCATTTTAAATTGTAACAACAAAAAGGCAAATTCAAATATATTAACTGCAACATACACAGATTAACTTATGACAGTCCCTACTTCTATAGCAGATTTATCCCTCACCAAAATGATTTACTTGTGAATCTAAAAATACTGCTTATGTCATTATGTTCAATGTGAGATACACTTTTACAACGGAGAAGCAGCAGGTAGCCGAGAAATTGAACTTAAGGACATCATTTTTCCATCAAATCATGAAGTGAAAATTTAGTCCATACAATACACTACAATGCAACACAGGCATTTTTGCAGGGCAGCATTAAAAGAAAGTAAAATCTCACCAGCTTCCATGGAGTATGGAAGAAAACTTTATTCATTCACTACACTTTCCATGAAATAATTAGTGATTCTATTTGTACTTATAATAAAATTACAACAATCTGTAGTGCATCTGATGTTGCACCATTTTTAAGACTAATCATTCATGCAGAAAGCAGTCTGTCAGTGCTTTATGTATCTGTTTCAAGATGACTCCACATTGCCTGTAAGTTATAGAGAAAAAGTTGCTATTGTGTAGTCTGTCCTTGTATACGAATGACTTGTTTATTTGCTCATTTGGTAAATCAGTGCTGTAAGCTGTCTGACACAGCTATTTCTTTTTGCAAATGGATACCATAGCATCCAGAAATACCACACCAGGCTGCTGCATACAATTTTCAGCCTTATTAATGGATGAGTTTGGGGAATGTATATGTTGTTTCTTTCAGCTTTTCCCGGTTAGGGGTCGCCACAGCGGAACTCCGGTCCGCTAATGATTGGCAGTAGATTTTTACATGCAGAGTTGCCAGCCCTGACACACAACCTTCAACGAAGGTACGCCCATTCATGCATGTCTCTACACAGAAGACGCTGTAGCTGAGAATCGAACAAGGCAACATCTATCTGTGAGGCGACAACGCTACCGCAGCACCATCACCGCAGTATCGTATGGGGAATGTATATACAGTTCTTAATGGGTTTACTACTAGTAGTCCCATGCTAGTAACTCGAGACATATTTCCTCACTGCCACTTGCTCTAACTGGCAAGTACACTAACATCAGGGACGGCTCATGGTACTGGCTGTTGGGCTGCAGACCCCCAGTTTAAAAAGAAACAGAAGAGAAAAAGTATATTTTGGAAGCTGATTTCACTTAAAAGAAAAAGACAAAAAGCTGACCTTAACTTTTTTCTTAAGGACTCGGAACTCCTCAAATGCACATGTGGAGTTCTGAGACAATCTGATTTAAAAAATAGAAGAAGAAAAAGAACAGAAAAAAATGGCATGTTTCGCTTGCAAAACAGCTCAGCTCTGCTTGGGACTTAAAAAATTCAGTTCCACCAATCCCCACAGTTGTTAAGGATGTCAGCGATGCCACTCAACAAGTGCTTCACAGGGCAGCTGCATGAAGCAGCAAGGATCCCTTTCTATTGGTTCAGGCTGTCTCAGATGACTGGGACAGCATCTGACTAAAACAGAAAGAAGTGTTTAGTGTAGTTCACTGGACAGGTCCGTTAGAATTTCTTTGCTTTTTTTCAGCAATTGTTTAACCCCATGCTGGTCTCCCCTGCAATATACTGGTTGTGTCTAGATTCTGCCAAATAAGATGTATACATTAGTCACACATGACCAAAAATAAACCCCTCTAAAATGCATAGGCTATTTATAAAAAATGTCATTGAATAGCCTTCAGAAAAAACATGCTGATGCAAAATGAGACCATTATTTTAGCAACTTCCTAAGTATATAAAGGCAATATCTGTCCTTGATTTTGGACCTTTTGTCTTTCATTATTTTTTATATTTCTCTATAATTCTAGACGTTGAGAGTTATAGTTAGTTCATGTGGGTTAAACACTATATTCTGACAGTAACTTAAGAAGATGAATTCCTGTTTGACAGTTATGTATTTCATTCAGTAGATCACAATCAAACATCTGATGTTTACTGTCACAGTCATATAAATGGATGTAATTCATGGTGGTGTGTGTGTGTGTGTGTGTGTGTGTGTGTGTGTGTGTGTGTGTGTGTGTGTATGAGAGGAAGGTGTAGAATGCTCTCAGCTGTCCCTGATTTTGCAGACTGTCTGATCTTCAGCCTCATATTCTGTTCTGTTTCTCATAAAGTTAGGCCACAGCACTATAGCAGGGGGCTTTTTAGCAGTTTCAGTGTTTATGGTAGACCAGGATGAGGATGAGGGGTGGTGGTGGGGGGGTGCCATGGGCCTTTTTTTGCCTAGGGCACCAGTTGACCTAAGGCCGCTGCTGCATAAAGTTTGTATTTTTTTCTAGCAAATCAATAATGATTATTGTCACTAAACAACGATGACAGACATTTAAGTTTTAAACTTAATAGCCTTCAGAAAAGCATTGCAATGCAACATCCATTTGTTATTCTGGCAAGTTTTAGTGCATGTAAAGGCAATAGCCACCCCTGATCTTATATTTGATCACAATCATATGGCTACAGTCATCCTAATGACTGTAAGTGATGGTCACATGAATGCAGGGGTTAAAATTACTGTAGCCAGTTGTTATTTTTTATTTTATTTTATTACATTTTGATGTGCGGCGTATACAATCAATAGCATTGGCTTTAAATGCTGGGTACAGGAACAGTCTGGCTGAAGGTGATTGTTATTTATTCATTTTAAGCAGTCATTATTCTGGCTTTGTAGCGGTAGTGAGCACTTTTGTGAAGCCAGCTAGAATACTTTACTGGATCACTATTTAACACAGTCAGACATCTGAGGTGCATAGTCAGTAAAGTGGTTGTAACAGATGAGTATGGGGAATGTCTCTGATGAAAATGGCTGCATATCTGTAGGGAAAGGGTTGCAGTAGATCTAAAAGTAACAAGTTAGACACACATTTTTCACTTTCCATCACATCTAGGAATCAGCACTGCACTTAATAAGTAGTCTGTGGTAGTCTGGGTAGGACGTGTGAAAGCAACTAATCACTGGCAGAATGCCCATCTCATAGTGCTTGGCTCTCTGGCTGAGTTTTTTGGGTGTGGTACTTAAATCCCATGTTGGAACTTACAATTGCTCATGTAGTCAACCAGTTTCTTCTTGAAGGTATGGATTAATGGGATAAGTTAAATTGAGAGGCTAGATTAAATTGGTGTTAGAGTCTTAGATATGAAGTTGTCAGGTTTCATGGTCTCATTGATGTTAAAGTTTTATTGATGGTGATTGTCCTTTGCGGTTCAGAAACACTGATTTCAACTAAATTAAAAAAAAGAAAGTATCATAAGCAGTCCTAATCTTCCCACAACTCCCAGGCAATGGGATCCACCCCTTGCAGTCCCTAATTAATATAATCAAGACTGATATCAAAATCAGGTTAAAGGGATTTACTGCATCACAATATGTCTACATGAGGTAAGCAGCAGTTTAAGTGGTACTAACCTTTTCACAATCTACATTCCTCACTGTGCATTATGGTATTTCGCTCTGAGTCTGTAATGAATATAGGCTAGAAAGTCTAAACTTTGACACAAGACTATTCCCCTAAATTGTCTCATTCTCTCTAAAGGGCATTTTCCAAAACTTTTTTTTCACATTTTTACCATTACTAAAAACGACATTTCGTTCAACCCCCCCCCCTTCCCATTGTTCTTTTATTTCTTCAAGGAATGTTATGTTTCACCATATGCGCCCATATCAAATGGGCATCAGTGGAAAAAGGAGAAGTGTTTTTTGTGGGGCAGAACTTGCTATTATGGGTCATCAGTGTGCCTGTGTTATTCTGACACACTAAACTCTACTAAATAGCTTATTTAGCCCACATTGCTGGTCAGTTTTACTAACTGGCATAATTGTGGGGTTTTGTCTTCCCTGTAGCAATATAGCTCATTTTGTACTCCTTTGGAGTGGCAAAATGACAAGCCTAACCACATCCTCCAGCTCGACTGTCTCTCAAGCTGCGAAGTGCATCTCTCCAGTAATCTCAGTATGGAGACAAAACTGGACAAACTAACTGATCTGGTTCCCCAGATTGTGGCTGATATCATGGCAAACAAGGAAGAAAATGCTAAAAATACAATCAGCTCTGGAATCTTCATGGCCTACGCAACTTTTTTGGAATTGACCATTAATACTCAAGAAACACATCTGCAGGAATGTTCAATATCCCTTGCAATGACTGCATAGCTGCCCCAGACAGTCTGGGGCAGCTATGCAGTCATTTGGTTTCACTAGAAGATTACTGCAAAATAAATTATCTTCATTTAATGGGATTTATCTGAATCTGGCAATTTAATTGAGTTTTTTGAGACTACACTCCCAGAAGGTCTAAATCTCTCGCAGTGAAACCCATAACAATAGAAAGTGCTCATCTTTCACAGTGTCCAAAAAGTGTTAAAACTGATTACCATAGACAAATAATTTTTAGACTTTTGCATGAGGGAGACTAGAAGCCCTTACTGGTCAGTGCAAGACAGGATCATCCTTTTTTTTCTGTGGATAAACAGCTTGTCTCTATCAGGATTTTTCTGCTGAAACCTCCTCTGCTTGGAAATCTTTATCTTCTGTCAGACAAATCTGCTACTGAAATAATATCCCTACTAGACTGAGTTACTCTGCTGTTTTATATATTACATAGATAACCATTTCAAGCCATTTCCTCACCCGGGTCATATTAGCATTTCTGTAAAATCATCTCTCTAGTGATAGTGTCCCTAATAACTCTGCCGATTCCATGGCAATGGATATCAATATCAATCACTCCCCTCCAGAGCATCTCAAAAAGAGAACTGGTCTGGGAAAATCTGCATCTCTCTACACCATTTCCTCCTGTTTTGTAGATGGCACTCAAGAAGAAAGGTCTCTTGTAAAGGAATGTCATGAGAGCCTTACCAGACCAAGGAATTGTTCTGTGAAACAACGTGTTCCTGATGTTGCCAATAGTGGAGGCAAAGACATATCCTATGAAGTCTCTAAGGGTTATCCTCTGCTCCATGCTGATGATTCTTTGGACTGTTTGAGGTTATCAGGCTCTCAGAATATGGCTCCCAACTCGCCCACTAACAAAATGGATATAGACAAATTTGTTAAAAGTAAAGTGT
Source organism: Protopterus annectens (assembly GCF_019279795.1). NCBI lineage: Eukaryota > Metazoa > Chordata > Ceratodontiformes > Protopteridae > Protopterus > Protopterus annectens. The sequence continues at coordinate 1,207,435,066 of NC_056733.1, read as the reverse complement.
CTTCCTGGAAATCACACAAGCTGCAGTTGAAACTTACATGCATGTCATTAATTTGTTGCTAGTTTCATGGGTTGGTCAGCTACTTGTCTGGACTCCTTTTGATTGGTGGTTGCACTGTAGGTAAAGCCTGACATTGTTTTTTTTTTTTCTTACAAGTGTGGTTGCAAATTTCTTGCTGAGCCCAGCTCTAAGTCGGTTTCTTGGGCCAAGAGATCAACTTCACAGGGCATTGGCTAATCTTATTATTACGCTACCTTGTCATTATCCTGCTTTCTTTTATATTTTCATATTACAGGAGCTTATAAGGACTCTTAGTTCTCTAAGGAGTTTCAGTGGACTTATCACGTTATTAGCTGTTTTTTGCTGTGTTATATTATTAATATCTAATTTATTATTATATTGAATAGTTTAATTTCTACCACATCATTTCTGTTATGTTTATGGTCAGTTCAAATATACATAGCTTATCTTCTATATAGAAAAGGAAATTAACTAAGGAGTGTCTAGAGAGTTTCTGTCAGGAGTGTAAAACTGCAAAAAAATATGGCAGTGCTTATGTTCTTTTGGAAAAAGGACCTTTTATGTAGTTTGGATGCAGAGTCAAAGAGAAGGGTTTTACTTGGGGTTAAGCCTACATTACTCTGGACTCTACAAAGGAAATTTGAGGATAAGCATGGTAGATGGGTCACTGGGGTGTGTTCCTCCCATTTGGACTGTAGACTCTAATCTCTATATAGTCTTAATGAGGATGACCCTCATTTCCTTTCTGATTTTAGTGCTGTTGAAGCGGCAAGGGGGACCCTGATAAAATTGTCTTGTTTGGGGATTTTAATGTTTCTCCTGTTTCATTTCAAGATGGGTCAACCCTTTTATTAGAAGCATATAAAAGCTCAAATAGCTATTACAGAACTCTGTAGTTATTTGGGACCCATTAATGTGTGGAGAGTATTCAGTCCTTTATTTACAACTTTTACACATCACTCTGCATACCAAGAAAAGTAGCAGAATTGAATATTTTTTACTTTCTAAATCGCTATCAAATGCATTTAGTACAAATGTAATTATTTCAGCTCCTAACACAGATCCTTGGCAGTAACCTTAAGGATCACCCCTTTCATCCATCCCTCCAAAAGTGTAGCCTGGAGAATAGTCCCTCTAATCTTTCAGAATGAATTTCTGTATAAATGTATAGTATCAGGAATACAGCACTTTCTATCTCTTAATTCGCCTTCTATTATGCCTGTCCTACTTCAATGGGAATCTGAAACTTGAATTGAAACATTTATGCAGTGATGCTAAATTTTCCCTAATGCAAAATTTTCATCAACAAATTCTTAATGCTAAAGCAGAGGTCTCAAAGTTATTGCAAAGATGTAAGAGGAAGAATTTCAAGAATGTGTTTAACCTACAAGCATATTAGAAAGCTCATCAGCAGCTTAATTCTGCCTTAGAGCAAAAACCACAACTTTTTTTAATGCATGCAGCATCTAGAGCTTGGGCTCCGGGGAACTTATCAGGCAAATTCTTAGCCTTTAAAATAGTTACCTGATTAAAAAAGTTGACTGTGCAGCTCTTAGTTAAATAATGCTTTTGAGACATTATAATACGGTTTTATTCAGCTGTTTTTCTTGCTTTCTCTGATTCATTGATTCTTTCCTTTTTTTCGTCTCCATATTGTTTTACATCCTTTTTCCTTGCCAGATTAAGATACAGATGATTTATGATGCCAACACTGGCTGCTTTAACTAGAATTCTGGTATCAGCAAATCACTCTCTTTTGAATTACTGCAAGTAGGCAGAGACAATAAGTAATGGGGAAAAGAGACAGAGAATAGAAAGGGGATTTTCTGTTTTTTTACTACAGTATCTGCAGGAGAAATCAGTATTAAGTGAAGCACAACTATACACTATGGCATACATTCCTGTGTTCCACAGGGAGACACCCATGCTCAATGGTATAACTTCCCATGTGCTACACTGAGGCATTCCTATGCACCATAGTATTCATTCTGATGTGCCATAGAGAGTCACAAGGACCATGGCATATATTCCCGTGCCCACCAAATAAACCCACAATGAACACTGGCATACATTCCAAAGTAGCGCAGTGAGGCACACTTATGCACCACATTGTGCCTTCCCACATACCACAGTCAAACATATCTATGCATCATGGCATATATTCGCATGTGCCACAGTGAAGTCCACCTATGCATAGTAGCATACATTCTGATGTGCCACAGTGAAGCACACACATGCTGCATGGCATATATTCCTACCTGCCACAGTGAGAGACACCCATGCACTATGGCATAATACATTTCCATCTGCAACAGTCAGGTCTACCCATGCATCATGGCATACATTTCTGCTTGTCACAGTGAAGGATACCCATGCACACTGGTTTAATATATCTTCCTGTGCCACTACACATCAAAACTTTCCTGCTGCTTCTTGAAGACAAGCAGGCAATACAATAGTCACTATCCCTTCCACAAGGTAAGACTACTGGCTGATGGCCACTTGATCCACATAGCAACCAGCTACAAAGGAACAGGATTCTAGCTGTACCCCATTCACCAGTACTACAGACACTACTACACTGTGCCAACTGGATGAATGCATAGGACTTAATGCTGTTCAGAATTGTGTACAGTTATGAGATTAAAAAAAGTTGAATTTAAGTTATGCTTTTGAGACATTATAATAATGTTTTATTCTAATGGTTTTCTTTCCTTTTTTTTATTCTCCAAATTG
>NC_056733.1:1207367309-1207427309 GCF_019279795.1 Protopterus annectens | reverse complement strand
GAACATATGTTCCCGTTTACTTCCTTCTTCATTGTCATACCTCCACGTTTGCTGTCTAACTGTGGAAAAATTCTCTGGAGTCTTCTTGCGGTATAAAAATATCTGTGAAAACATTTCCACACAAAAATCCTAAATCTTCTAGATTTTATTGCATATTTGGGAGAGAAATATATATCCTCCCATTGTTTTTTTTTTTTTTTTTTTTTTTTTTTTTTGTGAATTGCTTATCCAATCGCTCTTCCCAATCCTTTTTAACCTCCTCTAATTGATTCCTGTAGTTAACATGCACTATTTTATATTTTCTACTAATTATTCCTTTTTTAATGGCAGCTTCTGTTCTAGATGCTACTAAAACCTCTACCAGTTTTGGTCTTTCATTTAGGATCCCTCTATTTTATTCTCTTTGTCAGTACTCTGATATCAATCCTTGATAGGAAAGGCAATCTCTAACTTGTAGTCCAAATAAATTCGGGTCTATATTAGATCACCGAACGCTTAGGTAAGCGAATGGTGATTAATCGACCCCATGTAAGCGAAAGCTTACAAAACCGAACAGCGATTTTTTTTTTACAAGGGAAAAAAAAAATCGCTGTTCCAAAAAAAAAAAAAAAAGTAAGCACATTAAAACATGAGATTAAGTGGGGGGCTTCGCCCCCACACCCACCTACTTAAATATACCAACTCCGATACCGCACTACAGTGCCGAAAATGGCAAAGTACCAAAGTGGCCAAACAAATTCTTTCCCAGGGAAAGAATTTGCTTACCCACTGCTTCGATATTTTGCAGTTTCGGTTTTGTCAGTTTGATCAAGATGCATTCAAAAACATGCGTCTTCGGTCTGCTGATAGGAACCCATAAATTCTTGACGTATTCCCATTCTATCTTCTTTCCCTCTCTAGTTATTTGCTCCCAATACATTGGTTCCTTTGCCATTTTTCTCCAATAAATTCCAGCCCCTCTTGCCTATCTCTCTAATTACAGTCATCTCCATCAGCAGAATCTCCTTTCTCCATCCCATGTTGGCTTAGTTCTTAAGATACTTTCTGCTACTTTTCAGGTATAGTATTCTGTATGACTATTGTTATTCTCCTTAATGGCCTGCATCCAAAATCCCAGTCTCTCCTTGTTTCTTGAGCTTCCCCCCTGTTTCATCATCATCCTTTTCCACTTTGTATTATAGTTTCCTGCTTGTGCTATGTATAGGAGTCTTAACTGTGTAGCTTTGAAATTTCAAATCCAGTAATCCCAATCTGCCCTTTTCTGATGGAAGAATCAACTTATCCCACTTGACTCTTGCCATCTTCCCCTCCCAGATAAGGTCATTCAGCTCTTTATTAATTGCTATCCACAACTTCTCCTCTGGCTGATAAAAATATGCCTGGTAATTTTATTTTATTTTATTTTTATTTTACATTTGTTGACTGGGATAGTCCGACTGGATGCATGTCCATTTTCAGCGGAGGCCTGGGGAGAAAAGCTCCAAGGGTAAGCAGATACAGCATTACATAATACCAGCATTACATATTACAAACAGACTATTTACAGAGATTACATAAGTAAGCAAGTTAAACAAATTCCACAGGTTACAGTTAGTCCTGAGCACAAGTCAGGATTAAATTAAATTACACAGTAAACTGGTTAACATATTTTTACATATTCGAGTTAGCCAGGCTTGATACATTGACATAGCCAGTATAAGACTAATGGGACTAAAAAACATTTTAACTGCTTGTATCTTACTACCAATATCCACATAACAAAGCTTCCATTTTCAAGCTTTTGTATTATCTTTTGTCTAGTCTCTTCCCACATATCCTTAGCTGGTACACCAGAATCATTTTAATCCATACTCCTAAATACTGCATTTTATCATGCCCCCATAAATATAGATATTGCTGAACCAATTCATACATGGGTACATAATTTACTGCTATTGCCTTTGTTTTAGCTTCCAAGCCAAACAGCAGCCAAAGCAGCTTGAAAAAAAACTGATATAATACAAAAAGCCACAGACAGACCTTCAAAGAAGGAAAATAAAACAAATCTATGAAATAACTGAGCCACTAAAAAAGTTTATTAATCACCACACACATCAAGCGCTTTCGTCCTTACAAAATAGGACTTCTTCAGAATGTGTATACCCTCCAAACCATAACTTATACAGCAAAGTCACACCCATTAAACAATTAATCAATTATTTTCTTAAAGAAAACTTTTCCTAAAATCTTAAAATGTAACACACTGCCTTTCAACCTTAATAACATATAAGTACACTTAAAGTGACATGGAAATACATATAAAAATTGTATTGCCTACCTTTAATTACCCAAAATGCATTATTGTACAAAAATTAGTAAGACTACATTTTAACTTATTAACAATAAAAAATATATCAAACCTGGCCTGTGGAAAATACGGCCCAGACCGCAGAATCCTTTATAAACGCATTCTATGAACACCTTCAGGAATGCATGGATCATGCGATCCCAAATAAAACCAAGACCCAATCCTCCAAAGGCAGACGTCCTGTCTGGTGGACCCCAGCCATAAACAAACTATACAATAGAAGGAGGAAGCTACTAAATGATAGAGCAAAATCCCAAAAAGGGAAGGCATCACTGATCAGTATTAGCAAAAAACTACGGGCACACATAAAATTGTCTAAGGCCAGCTTCGAGAGAAAAATTGCACAGGACACTAAGGATAATCACAAGGCTTTCTTTAGTTATGTTAGGAACCTGGGTGGTAATTCCCAGATATGCTCAGAATTAGTCCAAAATGACAAAAATACACCGAACCCACAGACATTGCCAACATCCTAGCTGACAGGTTCAGCGCAAACTTTTCCCCTCCCACCAAAGGGCAAATATCTATCCCAGCAGAGTGCTGCCCCTGACATCTCAGATGCTCAGGTAAGAGCCGCCTCTCCAAAGCAAAAACACAGCATCAATGGGACCAGATGGTGTCCCGGCTCGCCCTACATGAACTCCAAGAAGAGCTAAACCCAAACATAAAACTACTGTTCAATCTCAGCCTTACTACAGGATATGTGCCCAAAGAGTGGCGTACAGCAACAGTAGTCCCTCTCCATAAAGGTGGTGCCTCAACGGATCCTGGAAACTATCGCCCCATAAGCCTGACTAGCTTGGTCTGCAAAGCTATGGAAAGGATCATCATGGACCTCATAAATAAAGATATTGGGGACCTACAAACACTGGATCCTACCCAGTTCGGCTTTGTTAAGGGCAGATCCTGCCTCTTAAACCTGGTTGATTTCTTTGAAACAGTCACCAAGGCCATTGACGAGGGGAAGGTGGTCCAGACAGCCTACCTGGACCTCACAAAAGCCTTCGATACAATACCCCACTCGGGCATTATAGATAAGCTCACCAGCTTAAATATAAACCCCTATGTCACTAGATGGATTGCAAACTGGCTCAAGGACAGAACCCACATGGTTAGAATTGCTGGAGCCATGTCAGACTCCAAACCAGTTACAAGTGGTGACCCACAAGGCTCAGTCCTGGGACCTCTCTTGTTCGGTATATATTTCTTGGAGGTACAGGCCAACACGGAAGGACTGTGGCTGACCAAGTTTGCAGATGACTGCAAACTGGCCATAATCGACTCTCCAGTCGACACAAGCATCCTCCAAAAGGGCCTCATAGAAACAGACAACTGGTGCCAGAGCCATGGCCTCAAGCTAAATACCAAAAAGTGTATAGTCATCCCCTTGGCAAAACAAAGTGCCCACAAATTACCACATAGGTGGTAATCCATTAAGTACAGAAGAAGTAATTAGGGACCTGGGGACCCAAGTTGATAGCAATCTCTCATTTGACAACCACGTGCCCAAAGTGGTTAGAAAAACATTTTATATAGCCCACCTAATCATGAAGGGATTCACATCTAGATCAGGGGACGTCATCGTGCCCCTTTACTCATCCCTCATCAGGCCCATAATTGAGTACAATGCCCCTTTTGGGATGTACCTTACCAGACACCTGCAGCAACTGGAAAGACCCCAAAAGTACCTCACCAAGAGGATCAAAGGGCTCAAACAGATGCCATATGCTGCCCGGTTAAAGAAACTCCAGCTCTACTCAGTGGCATACCACCTGTTCAGAGGCGATCTGTGCCTGACGTATAAAGCCATGTCCAACCCGGAATTAATGGACATGCTGCACCTCAGAAAATCCAAATCCCATCGAGCTACGCTTGAGAGACTTGAACCTCAGCACTGAAATAAATAGGACATGCTGGAGGGACAGATTCATAACCCAGAGGCTCCCTTCACTCTGGAATAAAATCCCAGTCCAGGTTAGGCAGAGTCCCTCATTGACTCTCTTCAAGAGGAATCTTGATGAGTGGATGGGAGATCGTAGGTTTACCCCGGGTATCACTTCTGTGTCACTGTTAGACAGAGGCACAGTATACTAACCTCGAAAAAGGGCATAGCAAAATAAATTTAAAATGGGTGGCGAAAGCCAAACACATTCTGGCTAGGCTTATAAATGCCCTAGGGCAGATAGCCTAGTATGAACCTATGAACCTATAACCATCTTTTACAAATTTAATGCACTGTTCTTTAAAATGGGGAGGACTGAAAGGTTTTCATTAATTCCAGGTGAGTTTGTAGCATTTAACTTTATTTGCCACTGTAACTCCTTAACTTCTAACTCCAGTCCCCACCAACCACCCCTGAGGTTATAAGGGACCACTTCCAAAATACCAAAACAAAACTTTGTAAAGCCCTGGCATACCAAAGTATGTTTAAACAATGAGTTGTTAGGACTAGCTTTCAAAATGGCATAAAGATGTCCATAAATTCTCTTTTTTAATTGCCTGTTGGTCTTTCCCACATAATAAAAACACATTGGTCACATACTGCTTTATAAACTAAACCTTTAGTATTACAATTACCATTCTTTACCTTAATATAAAAGGGTATACCTTTAAGGTTTGAACTTTGTCCAACCAATATATAGGGACATTGCTTGCATGTTCCACATTGGGTTGTACCCTTTAAAGAAGGGAAGACTTTAATCTTACCATATTCAAATATGTACTTACACTTTTTACTTGTTTTGTAAACAAAATGTGGTTCATAACCTATAACTTCCATCAATTCTGTATTTCCTTTGAAAATACCCGAATTCTTTGTAATTATATCCATAATTTCCCTTGCTCCTGCCCCGATTGGGATCACCATGATCCTATTATAGTTGTGTGTTAAATTTATCTTTCTGTTAAAACTGTCTGCAAAATTCTTATCACCTAAAAGTGGTTTATACTTTAATCCCCACCCCAAGGTCACCTCATCAATGGTGTCACATATCAGAGATTTAAGATATCCCCTCTCTTGAAACATGTACACAATTTTACTAACTTCTTATTTAAAATTATCAAAGTTGGAGCACATCCTGGCCACCCTAACAATTTCTCCTTTAAGAATATTCCTTTTGGTAAACCTAGGATGATTGCTCTGGAAATCCAGATAACTGTTTGTCTTTGTTCTATGGAAAGATAAAAATGGAACAACCTGGTCAATTTATAGATTATCTTAATGTTACACCATACTATAAAAACACCATACTTTAAATTTACCTTTACATTTTCAGAGGTTAGTATTGATTATCTAGACACAATCTTGTCTAAATATAAAGGTAATAGTACATTTGTGTCTAAGGTATTCAGGAAGGATACATTTTCCAACAGTTATTTGGATTTCCACAGCAATCATCCTAGGTTTACCAAAAGGAATATTTTTAAAGGACAACTTGCTATGGTGGCCGGGGTGTGCTCCAACTTTGACAATTTTAAATAAGAAGTTAGTAAAATTATGGACATGTTTCAAGAGAGGGGATATCCTGAATCTTTGATACGTGACACCATTGACGAGGTGACCTCAGGGTGGGGACTAAAGTATAAACCACTTTTAGGTTATAAGAATTTTCCAGACAGTGTTAATACTAAGATAAATTCAGCACAAAACTATAATAGGAGTTTGGTGATCCCATTCGGGGCAGGAGCAATGGAAGTTAAGGATATAATTACAAAGAACTGGGCTGTTTTCAAAGGAAATCCAGAATTGATAGAAGATATAGGTTAGGAATCACATTTTGTTTATAAAACAAGTAAAAATTGTAAGTACCTATTTGAATATGGTAGAATTGAAGTTTTCCTTTATTTAAAGGGTACAACCCAATGTGGAACATGCAAGGAATGTTCCAATATATTGGTTGGGCAAAGTTTAAACCTTCAAGGTATACCCTTTTCTATTAAGATAAAAAATGGTAATTGTAATACTAAAGGTTTAGTTTATATAGCAGTATGTGACAAATGTGTTTTTTATTATGTGGGAAAGACTGAGAGGCAATTAAAAAAGAGAATTTATGGACATCTTTTTGCCATTTTGAAAGCCATTTCTAACAATTCATTGTTTAAACATATTTTGGTATGCCAGGGTTTTACAAAGTTTTGTTTTGGTATTTTGGAAGTGGTCCCTTATAATCCCAGAGGTGGTTGGTGGGGACTGGAGTTAGAAATTAAGGAGTTTCAGTGGCAAATAAAGTTAAATGCTACAAACTCACCTGGAATTAATGAGAACAGTTCCATTCTCCCCATTTAAAGAAGAGGGTATTAGATTTGTAAGAGATGGTTATACTATTAGGTTTGAGCTATTTTTTATTGTTAATAAGTTAAAATGTAGTCTTACTAATTTTTTAAACAATAATAACACATTTTGGGTAATTAAGGGTAGCAATACCATTGGTTTAAATGTATTTCCATGTGATTTTAAGTGTACTTATATGTTATTAAGGTTGAAAGGCAGTATGTAAGTTTTATATTTTAAGATTTTAGGAAAAGTTTTCTTTAAGAAAATGATTAATTGTTTAATGGGTGTGACTTTGCTATATAAGTTATGGTTTGGATGGTTTTGCACATTCTGAAGAAGTTATATTTTGTAAGGATGAAATCACTTGACGTGTATGGTGATTAATAAACTTTTTTGATGGCTCAATTATTTCATAAATTAATTTTATTCTCCTGCTTTAAGGTCTGTCTGTGGATTTTTGTATTATATCTTTGTTTTAGCTTCATTAATTTTGTATCCCAAAAAGATTTGAAACTGTCTCAAAATGTTCCACAACAATGTAATATCTCTTTCTGGTTTTGTCAGGTATAGCATAATATTATCTGCAAACAGAACCAGCTTTTCTTGACTACCATACAAATTATATCCTTGAATTTTGGAGTCCCTTATTTTATTTGCTAATGGTTCTAACTATAATGCAAATAACAAAGGGGAAAGAGGTCACTCCTGCCTGCTTCCTCTGCTCAAGCAGAAATTATCAGAAAGAATCCCACCCACTTTAATTTTCACATTTGATCCCTCAAATATCCTCCTAATCAACGTTATAATTTTTTCAGGAAATGCACATGCTTCCATTGCCCTGCTCATAAAGTCCCAGCTTACTCTGTCAAATGCTTTATCTGCATCAAGACCCACCAACAACAGTGGTATTTTCTTGCATTCTGCTTCCCTCTGGATCATCAACGTTCTGTATATGTTGTCAGATGTTTGCCTCCCCTCCACAAAACCACATTGATCTATAGCTATCAATTTTGGCATTACTTTTGCCATTCTTTTAGGCATTATAGACATGAACACCTTATAATCATGGTTTAGTATTGAAATGGGGCTATATGAAGCTGTACCTGATGGATCTTTACCCTCTTTAGGTATTACAGCTACCTCTGCTTTCTTCCAGGATGTCAATACTTCTTCTCCTCTTAAAATACTGTTTTTCCTCCTAGCTTCCAAGCTTCCATAGGAATGTCATCTATTGCTGGGGACTTTCCTGTAAATTGGTTATAGGTCACAATTTTTATATCATCTCCTCCTATCCTAACTGTTAGTAATTGAGCCTCAGCTGTCTCTAACCTTTGCATATTTAATTCTTCCATAAACATTTCCATTTGTATCTTTTCCTGATTGCCATATTTCTCTGCTTTATACAGACTTTCATAGTGTTTCCAAAATATTTCTAATACCTCTACAGGATCTTGTTACCTTCCTTGTTATAGGCTCCCTATGCTTGGCGACAGCCCTTTCTACTTTCTGTTGACTGAGTTGTGCTAAATGATTTTGCGCTCTAATGTTATTGTCAAAAAACAGTTGCTTAACAGCAATCTTTCTAAACTCGTGCATATTATTAAGGTAATCCCTTATTCTCTGCTTAGCATTTTGGAGCTGATCCTCTTCTTATTATGCGAGATTCCCCTTATTCTAAAATATTTTGACATTTATTAGTTCCTCTAAATAATTCTTGTTACTTCTTAACCATGGCTCCCTTTCTTTTATTTCCACCCTATTTTTAAACTACATCTTAATTTTATCCCACTCCCTACCTATATTTTTAGAAGTAATTTCTATCCTCTCAAATAGCTCCTGAATAATCTCAACTACCCATTCCTTAAATTCCTCTCTTTTTAACAGATAGTTGGAAACTCACCATCGTCTCATTTTTATTTCATTCCGCTGTTTTTATTTTAGTTATTATTGGCGCATTGTCTAAAATAGTTATTAGGTGCAACACCTTCAATTAAATACACATGTTCCTGTGAAATGTAAAGTCTGTCTAGCCTAGCCCAGTTTTTTATATCTTGGGAAATAATATGTAAATTCATTCCGAACTCCTATTACTGAATTCATATCGTCCATGCCACATATTTGCATAAATTATTTCAAATATCTATCCTCCTTTGTTATACTTTCACTTCAGTACCCCCCTGACACATCTTCACTGCTACAAATCAAATTCCAGTCTGATTAGCACTATGAATCTGTCATTATTATCTTTTTTGTCCTCTTCTATCATTATTGGAGCAATTCTTGCCATTAATATATGTAGTCCTCTTTTCCTCTGTTGCAGATATTCTGCTGAATAACCATCCTGAAAACCTTTCTGTATCAAACTCACATGTTCAGTTCTTTCCAAGTGTGTTTCCTATAACATAACTATTTGCACTATACATTTTTTAATTTAGTTCACTATTCTTTCTTTTTTGTATTTATCTGTGAGACCATTGACATTTAAAGACATTACAGAAAGCATCATTGTATTAAAAAACTATTATTCCCACCTTTTATGTATAATGGGTCTATGGTCGTGCATCAAAAAATATTACAGCAAATGGCTACTAATCGAATGTTAAACAGCAAAAGTTTAACGTTCAGAAAAAAATTAACAATGAAAAATAATTCATCGAATAGCTATAGTTGGCCAGCATGCACCCCCTCACAGCCTTTCAACTATATATATCAATTCCAAGATCAAACTACAGTGGGGAATAGGGCAAATTTTAAAAAGTTCCCTTCACTTACCTTATGCATTGCAGTACTTCCTGGTTGTTGGCCAACTGTGGCCATTTGATGAACTATTTTTCACTGTTAAGTATATTCAAAACATTAAACTTTCACGGTTTAATGTTCAATTAGTAGCCATTCACTGTAATGTTTTTTTTCAGTGAGTGAACAAAGATCCATGTATAACACCTTTTGTGTTAAATGTTTAGTTCCAGCTTTTGTGTTACATGAATACACTGTTTGGCAGGTTGAACAAAAGTAATTTCTTGCCATATCTTTTTCAGCATATGTCACATCTTACAAAATGATTTCTTTTATTGAAAGCCATCAAACAAAATAAAAAACAAAGCTTCAGTACCCCCAAAAAACTATTAATATAATACTAACAAGCAAACCTATGTACATCTTCAAATATTGAAATTTTACCCTCTAAATATGAACAAATGTCCCAAACTGACAGCTACACTTATAGATATAAGTTAACCTAAAATAAAGGTTATCCGTGCTAAGACGCATGGTGCAGCCTGTGCTTCTACTAAGTGCTAACTGGTTTTGTGTCATCTTTATAGCTCTCCCAGCTGAGAAAACCTCAGAATGCATTCAGAGAACATTATCTCCTAGCCACTGTCTCTTTTCTTTTTTCCCTCTAGCCAATCACTGTCCAACAGAGTATAGCCAATTTCTCTTTATTAGATTGTTTCCATGGAGACATAAGAACCAGACAGCCAATTTCTCCATATCAGATTGTTTCCATGGAGACATGAGGGCTGGATACAGTCTGCTACTAAGTATACATTCATTTGCTAGAAAAAGACCTGATAATATTTGATTGTCTTTTTCACATACTTGCTTTCTCTTAAAACTTGCTACTAAAGCAATGTTGTTGTTCTTCTTTCAATGTTTCCCTGTTAAGGGGCGCCACAGCAGAACTCTGGTCCATTAATGATTGGCAGTAGATTTTTTATAGGTGCCGAGGTGCCAGCCCGACACCCAACCTTCAATGAAGGTACACCCATTCTACGCATGTCTTTCGAATGCCATTCTACCGCAGGGAGGACATGCAGACTCCACACAGAAGGTGCTCCAGCTGAGAATCGAATGGGAGAGCCTCTTGCTGTGAGGCAACAATGCTACCACTGCCATGGCTTACTAAGGTCCTTAATCCAGTCATTCCTCAATGCAAGAATGAGAAAAAAACACATTAATTTTTCTTTTGTCATTCTCTTTTAACATAATTTTTTTTACATTGCAATGCCTACATTTCTTAAAACTGAACAAAAAGAAAGAGAAAAGGGAGAACAGAAGGGAAAAAGCAACAACAGTACCAGTTTACAATCCCCCTTACACTTAGTAATAAATGCATGCAAAGAACACCGTACACCAAAAAATAATTCTATTAAGAAAGAAAAAAAAATTATTTACTTACAGTTAACATTTTACCCTCTCTTCCCCTCCCCAAAGCATTTTTCTGAACATGAATGACATGAAGTAGGGCATATACTTTAGAGCCCCCACAAGTCCAAACAATTCAGAAAAATTCCAATATTTCCAGATTTTCTTATTCTATCATAATTCACAAATAAAATTACTGCATTGTAATCCCACATTGTTATTTTTTATGACTATTCATCTCCATCTCACAACTCACTCCTCTGCTTCATTTTCCAACATACTATTGATTCTTCTAGTCAACTCTTTAGCTCCCTTCCTTCTCTCCAACATTTTCCATTAAAACAGTGCAAAAGGTTTCATAAATACAGTTTCTCTGTGGTCTTTATTACCAGAAGAACAAGAAGCAAAATCTCCTTCTATTTCACAGCTCACTTTTTTTGGACATACTTTTGTAGTTCCCCCTTAGAATATACTTCATCAAAAAATGATTTTGTCCCTCCAGGGAAAAATACCTTGAAGACAGCTGGGTACAGCAGTTTGAATCTCACACCTGTGTCTTGACATTCCCTGAATAGTGGAATGAATTTACTCTTCTGCCTTGTGTACAATGAGTATTTATTCTGCACAAGCACTCTGCTGTCTCCCACTTTTAGTATTTTGTCTTTCTACCACAGTTTTATCAGAATCAACTCCTTTTGCTGGTAGGATTGCATCTTTACTATCAAAGGTCTAGGTTGCTTTCTCATAGCCAGATTTGGAGCATGCACATGATGTGTCCTTTTAACTAACAACTCCTGCTGTGGAATACCAGTCCATTTGCTTATTTGTGCTTTCACGAAATTAATGCAATCTGTTCCATCCATCTTCTCTAGTATAGCTGCAAATCTCAGGTTTTTCTATGTACTCTGTCCTCTAAGTCATTTTTTAAACATCTCTTCCTGAGAAGTCTCATATTCAGCCAGCCTTTTCATCTCAACCTCTGATTTTTGCAGCTTTAACACCTCCTCTGAATATCTGTTTAAAGCTTCTTCCATTTTTTTCCAGACTTTTGTTGTTTGCATTGATATACTCAATGTTTTGTTTATTTGAACCAGGTCTGTGTACAGTTGTCTTATATCTTCCTGTACGTTACTGGAAGTCATGTGTGGGGGTTGTATTATATTTTGCTGAACAGTTGCAGAACTTTACCCAGTCAGTGTTTCTTCCTCACTTTTTGTAGCTGATTTTTTTTTCCAGGTGTTCTGTACTTCTTTTTTCCTGGCACCCAGGCAGTAGACTTAATAGCCAGTTACTGAAATTTATCCATAAACACAAAAGTCTACCAGCCTTCTCTGTTGAGTTTATGTTTTCACACTGGAAGAGCTAGAGTCAAGCTGCTACTCAATGTGCATCCATCTTGGAAGTCCCAAATAGTCCATTTAGTTGTTCCAAATAACAGCTAGTGCAAGCATTTAAAGTATGCATTCTTATTTATGTGTATATATGTGTATTAATCAAGTTGGAAAGATGCATGTTATTATTATTTATTTGATATTTGTCAACCAGGATAGTTCAACTGTGCTAGTGCCCTTTTTCAGCAAAGGCCCTGGGAGAAAAGTTCCACAATACAATTAAGCACAAATTACAGAAATTCACTTAATATACAATAACAATACAAAAAATTTCAGGATTGCAGTATAGGACAAAAAAATATACAATAGAGTAAATGAGCAGGCATTCTTTTAGGTACAACTTAAAAAATCAGTAGGAAATATATTTAGTATAAGATATTTATCTTGAGGCAGATAGTGACAATAAGTTAGCAAAAAGAAAATACCATAAGGATAGTCCTGCATAGAGAACAGCAATAGTGTGTGAGAGTGTTAATTATGAGGCAGTTGCAGGTGGAATTTAAGCATCATGTTACCAGAAGTTAGGAAAAGAATGATTAGAAGTAGGTGACTGTTAATTTGTTAGGTAGATAAAGAGGGTGAGGGGAGGAACAGGAAATGAGAGGAAAGAAGGCAAAGTGGGAGGAGAGGGAAGGGTTGAAGTAGGGTGATTGCAGAGACAAGACCAGGTGCTTTTTAAGTAATTTATAAGAGTTTTCTTGAATTAATGGACATGGGAAATGTTTCTGAGGGTCAGAGGACGCTTGTTCCATGATAGAGCAGGACGGTAGCTTCAGAGATTCTGTCCAATAGATTTTCTAGGCTTGTGAATCTGTAAGAGACATTGATCAGAGATTCTGAGGGATCGAGAGGGGGTTGTAGAGGAAGACAAGAGAGGACAGGTTAGGGCAGAAGGAGGGCTTGTTCAGGATAGAATGAATGATTAGAAGTTGCATAAATAAGAGTTGACTGGGAAACTCAAGCCAGTTGAAAGTGCTGAGAGCATGACAGTGGTGTGATTTTAAGGGCAGATAAGCCGCAAACCTTGCTACTTTGTTGTAGGTAGTTTCTAGTGTGGAGAGCAGAGAGGACTGCAGGTTAGTTAAGATTTGTGAGCCATAAAATAGGTGAGGGAGAAGGTAAGCTTGGGCTTCTGAAATTCTGGAGCTGGGTGTGAAGAATCTTTTATTTCAGTACAGAAGGCCAAGCTTTTGGTGGGTTTTATTGATACAGTGATGTACATGGAGGTCAAATTTAAGTTGGTCATCTATGATTGCTCCAAGGAGTTTGGTGTGGTTGTCAGCTGTTATAGTGGTGTTGTTAAGGGAAGAGATAGTGAAGAAGGATTTAATATGTTAGAGGGATTTAAGGAGGAAAATAAGAAGTTTAGTCTTTTTAGGGTTAAGTATAAGCTGCTTGTCAGAAAGCCATTTTTCAATGAAGTTAAAAGATGTTTGTGTCAGGGTGAGTAGATCAGAGGGGTTGTCAGCACTGGAGATGATTGAGGAGTCATCTGCATATTGTATGAGGGATGACTGAGGACAGGAAGAGTGAATTTGGTTAGTAAAGATGTTAAAGAGAAGGGGGCCTAGAACTGAGCCTTGTGGGATGCTCATTTTGATGGAGAGATAGGGGGATAGAACAGACAGCCATTTGACAGACTGCTATCTATGTGTGAGGTAGCTGTTAAACCAGGAGATAGTTGGTGGGGAGAGATTAAGATGAGACAGTTTGCAGAGGAGGATGGAGTGAGAGACAGAGTCAAAGGCAGGACACAAGTTTATTATTGTCTCTGGCAAGGGTGATGGAGTTTGTAAAGGAAATTAGTTCAGTAGAGGTGCTGTGGTGGGGAGGAAGCCATGCTGGATACAGGTGTGCAGGTTTTCTCATGTGAGATAGGCCATGATTTGTTTATGAACACACTGTTCAAGAATTTTAGAGAGGGGGAGAGTATGGCAAAGGGTCGATGATTAGAGAGCTCTACTGAATTTCTGCCTTTGTGTATTGGTATGATATGGAATTTTTTTCCAAACAGTTGGGACGGTGGATTCTGTGATTAAGTGGTTTATGAGGATGGAGATTGGGTATGCCTTTAGAAATAGAGGTGCTAAGTTATCAGCTGACAGGTAGCATGGTTTGTGTTTGGGAAGTAGCCTTTTGATACAACTGGTTGGGATAGGTTTTAATGAGAATGGTCTGTTTTGTATAAGGGGGGTGGTGGGTGGTGAGGAGTTGGTAGGGTTAGTAGTTTGCACAAGTTTGCTGATGACATCAATAAAGTATGAATTGAAGATGGATGCAGTTTCTTGGGGGGGGGGTTTAGGGCAGGGGTTGGGAACTGAATGATTACCGGGTTAGAGAATTTGGTTAATAGTATTCCAGAATTTTTGGGATTTCTTTGGTCAGTAGTTAGGAGTGTGTGATACAAGTTCTTTTTATCAATGTTAATCTGTTTTTGGTTAGGTTTCAAAATTCTCTATATTTTTGGAGATGTGTACGAGATTTAGTCTTAATCCAGAGTTTCCAGGCAGAATTTCTTTTATGGATGAGAGACTGGGTAGACTGTGCATCAAGGAGAACAGCGTGAGTTGACCCTGACTGTTCTGAAAGGAGCAAGGGTGTTAAGTGTATTTATAAAGATGGAGTTGAATTAAAGAAGAGCTTTATCAAGAGGGAGGGATGAAAGGCAGGACCAGTCAATTGTGGAGAGATAATTATTGAAAGTATCAGGGTTAAAGTTTGTTAGCTTTCTGCATTCCTTAAGTTTGTGAGGTCGAGAAAGAAGTGGGGGAGTATCTTAGGACACATATATTATGCAAAAAATACCCTTTATATCCCCCAGCTGATAATATTAGTACACAACAGGAAATTCTACACTGGACTTAATCTTCCATTCTACACAAAACAATAATATTGGGGAACATGAACATAAAATGGCTTGATCTTACATCAACTTCCCCTAAATCCAGTATAAACTTGCTTGGCTTTAAACAACTTTTATAAAGTCCAACATACCATATCAAAAACTCAAGTACCCTTGCAGAATGCATCTTAATAGCTGATCCTACTAAACCTATTTTCTAAGGCAGTCTGCTAAACTCTCTCAGTGATCATCTGCCTTTCTTTACCAGACATATATTCAAAACCTACCAAAACAAGTCTATAATTAACTAACTTCAGTCTGTGTACATTCAGTAACATACTCTCCTCAATTAATTAGTATGTACAAACCCCCCACCAACAAAGCTATAACAAAACGTAATCCAACCTTCCTTATTATTCTGAACAAATTAGCACCACAGAAATAAAAGAATAAAAACAAATGATGCACCTCGATAAACCAATACTGCAAGAAAACATACTTAAGTTAGAGATAAAGCCTGGAAAAACTAGCAGACAACTAAAGCCCACAAAATCTCCAGTACTGCAAAAAAACCTTCACGGTGAGGCAAAACATATAAATAAATAAATAATCACTGACAAAAAAACATACTAAAATAAATTCCAGAACACTAGCAAAAATGATCCAGAGAAATGCTTGTCAACCATTAAATAAATACTGCAGTCAGGACAAAAATACAGTCTCATTCCCAAGTAGTACTTCATTATACACTACCAAACAGTTAAGCAAGTATTCTATAGACAGTATAGCCTCCATTATGAATTATTTTAGTCTCACCAATCCATTTCATGCTAAGCAACCACAATCCTGTAGAGCTACTTTTACCCTGCAACCAATACCCACAGTCTATATAAAACAACTCTTGAGCAAACTAAAAATCTACTCTACTTAGCTGATAACTTACCTAGTGAATTCCTTAAAATGACACCAAGTTTTATATCCTAGACTGTGTCTGTTCTTAAAAATAGATCTATTCAAGAATCCTACATCTCCAAATTATGGAAAAAAATACATACTATCCCCATTCATAAAGGTTGAAATTCAACAGACATTGCAAATTTCAGACCAACACCAATCCTATCCCCTCTTTTAAACATGCTAGAAAAGTGCATCCATAAGCAACTTCTGCAATACCTCACTCAGGAACAACTTTTAACTCCTACCAAACATGTTTTTCAGCCTTCCCATAGTACCAGTACAGCTCTATTAGCATTTACTGATTCAGTCAACAAAGCAAGATAGTG
The DNA here is from genome assembly GCF_019279795.1 of Protopterus annectens. Taxonomy (NCBI): domain Eukaryota; kingdom Metazoa; phylum Chordata; order Ceratodontiformes; family Protopteridae; genus Protopterus; species Protopterus annectens. The sequence goes on along the minus strand of NC_056733.1, from coordinate 1,207,411,027 downwards.
ATAAATTAGTTTCTGCCTTATTCCTTGATCTAGCAATGGTCTTTCACACAATCTGTCATGCTAAATTCTTGACATAAATGCACTTACTTGGCTCAACATCAGATAACCTTAATTGGTTCAAACATTACCTCAAAGACAGATGGCAATCAGTAAAACGCCAATCCTAACTTTCACCCTATCTCCCGGTCACTACTGGTGTTCACAAGGATCTATCCTTGGTCCTTCCTTCTGTAACATTCTTACCAAATCACTCCATACATGCATACAACAAGCCTCTCAAATACAGTATGCAGAAGACTCAACATATGTACATCTAATGACTGTGCACACCTTCAACAAATTAATCATGAATAATTTACTACGACCAAAAAATAGCTACAAAACTAACTCATCGCCACCCCCAAAAAGACAAACCCCAGGATTCACGAAGCCTCAGTGTAAGAGTTATAACTCTTACACGGAGGCTGCAGTTAAACTGAGTGATGTCAGCATGCTCTGCATATTCATGAGAGCATGCTGAATCACACCCAAGTCGAACACGGCCGTGTAAGACAGTAGGGGGCGTGTCCGTAGGCTGAGCCCTGCAAGTGGACACGCCCCCAGAAGTCTAAAAGTGCCCAAAGTACACACCCACAACAGAGTCCACGGAAATGTGAATAAACACAACACAACACATGCCCCTACAGACTATTAAACATAAAAGAAATATCAATGTACATGTAATATTTTTTTTAAATTGTAAAGATGTTTAACCGTGAGTGCGCTCGTTTGCGCGGGCGTGCCCGTGAAGAGCTACAGTTAGCAGTCAGTGGGAAAGCAGATAAGAACTACATATGCAAAATAAGCCAGAAAGCAATAGCGCGGGTAGAGATGCCGGCTGCAGAGCAGGCATTCATGGTTCGAGCCCCCACAACACAAATTTTTTTTTTCTCAAAATAAGCATGAAACAAGTCTCTGACACATATATGTACACATAAAACCAGAATATATGTAAAATGCAATGTAATAGCCTATTTATATTGAATAAATGTGAGCTAAGAAATGAATATAAACTGCCTTATATGCCCATAGCTGAGCTACAGTTCAACAGAGTGAGATTATGTGCCCGTAGATAAGCATAGGTTTAACTGGTGCAAAATGAGTGCCTGTAGCCGAGCAGTGGTTTACCACGCTGATTATATGTGCCCCTAATTGCGCTAAAGCGGCACATGCGTCAATAGCCAAATACGTGTTAAACCGGCCCCATTTGCGCGAGCTGCTTGACCCAAACGAGCTAACCGACGGGCAACGGTGAGCAAGCCGTATCCAAAATGCCTTTACACAGACACACCCCTCAACATGTCTAGACAGTCATGAAAAATGAAAACCCAAAAAAGAAATTTAAAAAGGGAATTTAAAACCCCCCAAAATTGATGCCCCCCCCTTCGAATAAAACCAAAAAATTAAAAAGAAAAAAAAAAAAATCCCCTTAAAAAAAGGTTTTAGAGATAAAGCCTGGAAAAAAAAAAAAAAAAAAAAAAAATAAAAAAAAAAAAAAAAAAAAAAAAAAAAAAAAAAAAAAAAAAAAAAAAAAAAAAAAAAAAAAAAAAAAAAAAAAAAAAAAAAAAAAAAAAAAAAAAAAAAAAAAAAAAAAACTGTTACAACAAACCCAAAAAAATTATTTTCTCCCAAAAATTTTTTCCCCTTGAGGCAAAACTTAAAATAAATAATATTTGGCCAAAACATCAAAAAAAAATTTGGGAAACACCCCCCAAAAGACCAGAGGAAATCGTAAACCAAATTAAATTTTAAATACGGGCATCGGGCAAAATTTACCGGTCCTTCCCGTAACTTCTTAAAACACTCCAAACAGTTAAACAAGTTTCAAAACAGTATAAGCCTCCTTTATGAATTTTTTTATTCCCCAACCTTTCAAACAAAAACCCTGAAAAATTTTCCCCTTAACCAAAAAAGCTAAAAAACAACTCTTGCCAAAAAAGCAAACCCGGGAAATTCCAAAATCCAAGGGTTTTAAAACCTTTTAACGGGGCTGAAAAATAGTTATTAAAGAATCCTCTTCCCAAATTAGGGAAAAATCTAATCACAAAAGGGTTAAACCCCAAAGACAGGGGGCTTTCCCGGGGGACCCGCAACACCCCAAAAGTAAAAGTGCCCAAAGAAACCCAACCCACAAACAAAATCCCCCAAAATGTTTTCACCCCCACCCCCCCAAACAGCCTATTAAACTTTTAAAAAAAAAAAATAAAAATTTAAATTTTTTTAAAATTGTAAAGGTTTTAACCCGTATCCCTTTTTGCTTCCCTTTTTGGCCCAACACAGAAAACCTTAAGGGGGAAACTTTATAAAAAAAATTTGGCAAAATAAAAAAACAATTTTCCCCCCAAAGGATCCGGTGCAAAGGTTTCATTTGGCCCCCCAAACTTTTTTTTCCAAAATAACATGAAAACAAGCCCTAAACATATAGAACTAAAACCAAAAATTAATTAAAAATTAATAAATAATTTATAGAAAAAATTGGGGGTAAAAAAATAAAAAAAAAGCCAAACCCCAAATTACAAACCCTCCTTTTAAAAGATTTAAATTTTCCCGGAGGCGGGGTTTAAACGGGTAAAATGAGTGCCCGTACTGGGGCAGGGGTTTAACAGGGCCTGAAAATGGGCCCCTAGGCTGACCCCTGCGCAAACCCCCCAAAAAAGGTTAAAATTTTTCCCAAAAGTCCACCCAAAACAAGTCCAGGGGAAATTTTAAAAAACAAACAAAACTCCTTTAAACAAAAAAAAAAAGCATGTTAAATTTTTAATTTTTAAAAGAAGTGGGCCGGTTTCGGCCCAGGTTCAAATTACACCATAAAGCAATAAGAAAAAACTAACCCAAAGAAGAAATTCTGGGGAAATGCCTAAAGCCATTATGGTTGAAAACAAACTAAGCATGAAAAAATTTTCCCTAAAAATTGTAAAATTTAAAACCAAAAATATGTAAAAGGAATAAAAAACCCCCAAGGGGGGAAAAAATTTAAACAAAAATTTAAACCAGATTCCCCAAGGCAAAAGTCTTTTTAAAAGGTGAGGGATTGCCCGGAGAGGGGGGGTTTTTAAAAGGAGTCCGGTACTGGCTGGTTTACCATAAATGGGCCCCAACCTGAGGGCCAGGTCCTTTACCCAAAGGTTAAAAAACCCCCTTTTGGCTAAATAAAACTAACCGGGGGCCCAACGGGAATTCCCAAAACGGGTTTAACCGGGCCCCCCACCATGCGGACCTGAAAAAAAAGCAGGGCCAAATTAAACCCCGGATCCAACCCGCAATAAAAACCCAACCCCCCATACGAGTAAGAAATTTAATTTATGTTTTAAAAGGGAAATTAAAACTAGCTAAAATATTTAGGGAAGTTGAAAAATTCCAAAATTACTTCAAAATATTAACCCCTGGCGGGTCCGTTCTTGGAAAACCCGCGAGCCAAAGGGCTGTAGGTGGGGGGTTTGGGGCCCCCAAGGGGGGTTTTAATCCATCCCAGGTCGGGTTAAAGAAAATATAAATATGACCGGGTTTAGCAAAAGGGTGAGGAGGGGGCCAAAGGGTAAATCTCAAGTAACAGGGAAAGGGGGTAGAAATTTTCCGTTCCCCAAAACCCCACCTGAAGGAAACAAAATAAAATTTTGGTCCAACCCGGAAATAAAAGCCCCCGGGTAAGAAAAATTAGTAAAAAATTAAACGGGCTGAAATTATGGAAAAGTGTTTTAAATTTTCCCCATTTTAAATATTCCCTTTTGGGGAAAAACCGAAACCAGGGCAAAAGGGTGGTGCGGGAAAGGATTGTAATAACTTTTAAAAAGAAAATAAAGTAGAATTTAAAAAATCCAAAAAAGGGGAAAATAAAAGCAAGTAAAGTGTGAAAAGTTTTATGAAAAAGCTTTTTAAAAAGTGTTAACCCTGAATTAAATAACGGGAAGCCCAAAAAAAAATAAAATCCCCTGTGAAGAAAAAACCCAAAAACCGAAACTGAAAAGTTTGCTGCGGGGAAAAAGTGAACCCCAAAAATTGGGGAAAATATTTGTAAATCTGAAAATGCAGAAGGAGATTGCGGGAAAAAATAACACTTTTTAAACAGTAATAAACCCAAAGTAAAAATTAAATGAAAATAAAACAAAGAGATTAAAAAGTGTATGAAAGCAAAAAAATGTAAAAATTAAATGTTTGCAGTAACAGAATAAATTGAAGTAGAAAACCAAAAGGGAAAACTGTTCAAAAGTTTTGTGATTAATGTGTTTTAAAATTGGATTTTATTTATTAAAATTGAATAATATTTTTTACCCCACCCTTTCCCCACATATAAAAAAATTCCAGAAAAGGTATGTGCAACAAAAAAGGGAATTTTGTTTTTGGGGCAATAAAATGTTTTGATGTTCCCCTTTTAACATCCACACCAAAGGTTTTTGATCAATCCCCCCTTGGCATGTTGTTTAAACTGTGTATTGTTCAAATTTTTGAGGGGTTTTAAATTAAACCTTTTCCCCAATTTTAAAAAAAAATTTCCCTGGGGGGGTTTAATGGGAATACTTAAGGGCTTTTGCCTTTTTCAATAATTTGAAGGGTTTTATGCACTCCCCTTTTCATACATAAAAAAACCGGGGAAGGCCCGGGTTCCACCCCCCAACCCCCCCCATGTTGGGAGTGACCGGGAAAATTATCCCCAGTGGACCCTTTTCCCCCGGTGGCCCTGGGGGGGAATGGGTTAAAGCGCTGAAAAAGGGAAATGGGGCCCCCCTTTCTGCAAATGTGGCCGGGAAGGGGGAACCCCCACCCTCCCCCTCCGGGGGTCCCGGACTGGGGTCCCAGGGAGTTGGGGTCGGGCCCGAGCCCCTACCCCCAGCCCCGACCCCGGGTTGGCCCAACAAACGGGCTTGCCTGTTGCCCGCCTACACAGCCCCCAGCACAGCCCCGTCCTGGGCAGTGAAGGAACAGTGGCAACTGCCTACGGGGTGGGGATATCAGTTCCACTGTTGCCATCTGTGGGCTCATGGGCTCTGGATATCCAAACCCCCGCCCCCCGTCAATTGTGTAACCCCCACACGTGTCATACACCCCCTGTATGCGTCTTGTTTGTCTTGTCTGTTAACCCCCAACCTACCTCCCCAGCTGTACCGACTTCCTTCACCTGACATACCACTCTCACCTGAAAAAAAAAAAGGGCACTCTGACCCAAAAAAAATTTCCCCCATACATAGCTGCCCTTTCCCCGAAACATGTCTACTGGACAGGGAAACCCCATCAATTACAATTGGCTGTACAACAAGTATTATTGTTGTTCTGACACCTCTCTCAGGGGTGGAAGGTTTCAAATGTCACACCAAATTACATACATATGCACAACTGTTGCTGATGAAGAAATGGGCAGCTATGGGCCTTACCTACATCCCTCCTGCACATCCCAAGCTTGTTTCCCTACTGTCTTACCCTCTTTGTGACCCTTTTTTTCACCACTTTCCTGTCTCCCCATTTTCTTTCCCAAAGAAAATAGCGGTTGCGAGTAACCCTTTTTAAGGGTTGAAAGCGGGTGCGCTTGTGAGCTAACCGCCAGTGCGTGGGGAGCTCACAAACCACCCAAACCCCGGTTACAACTGCTTAAAAGTGCCTTAGTCACTTTGATTGACAGGTCCTGTACTCAGTTCAAAAGCAAAATAAAATCCCACGCGCAGTCCCGGATCCAGGGCCTTGGAAACAGTAGTCTGCATGACTTACCACTAAGACATGACTCTTACAAAAAACATTGTGCTAAAATAAATATATCATGTAATAGTAGGAATGAATGTAAAGGGAATATAGATGTGTAGTACACAAAGCATGACATTTAGAATTCCCAAACAAAACTGGTGGATTTCCATAATAGTAGTGTGTGAACAGAAACAGCCATGCTAGTTGGAAGCTAGTAGGTAATAATGTCCCCTTAGCACCTTGCAAGCCACACACATACTCACAGCAGGATAACACTGCCCCTTCCCCACCAACTCTTCCAGGAACACAACCGGACCAAGTAATTAAATATGTGGAGCAAAGGCCCAAAACCAGGGACACATTACAAATAAGTTACAACAAATGCAGACAGTTCAGAAAGTAACGGGGTCTGCTTTTTGTGGGATGTTTGGAAGGGTATGAAGTCTGAAACTTGAATGTTTGTCACCATATTCTGACTTGAGCCCAGAGTGATTTGCCAAAAAAAGGTGTGCATGAGATATTGACCAAAATATGAGGCAGAAATGTGGACAACCTGCAAATATCTGTACACATAAAGGGTCAACACCACCATATTTGAATAGTTAAGAGCCTAGACATAGCAACAGTGAATGACAGGGATGCCCCACAGACCCCATGTGAAATGTACAAACAGTAGGCAGAAAGGTGTAACACATGCAATGGTAACTATGGAGTCCTGAAAGTATTCACCACTTGCATGGCAGAAAAAGTGTAGTAATACATATGCTCATGCTAACCCACAGTCACAACTGCAGCATACCAGACAATTTAATGCGTGTACCCCAATGATATGTACCATTCCATGAGGCACATAACGATGAACCTGAAAGTCTCTGGTGCCTGCTCAGCAGCATACTCAAATCCCCTAATAGATGTCAAGGCCCACACCATGGCCAGACCACACTGCATGCTGTAACACCCTAGCAGATATAGCAAGCATTCCAAGGTGTGAATGTACATGGAAAATAGGAAAGCTACAGCAGCACACTACAGTCAAGACACCTAGCAGGCATACAAGTAGTGACTGTAAAGGGCAACTATTGAAGCCATAGCAACAAAGTGCTAGCAAAGTGAAAGGAAAGCACACACACACACATTAACAATAGTAGTAGTTTTTGGTGTACATACACAAGTACAGGAAACTGGAGAAATGAATGGAGGAATGTTAATCTACAACACACCTGTTAATATGAGAAATACACCAACCTTTACACTCAAAGAACATTGTCCACAGCAAAACCAGCATGGTCCCTCCCCAAAATCTGAAAGGGCTACGCCTATCTCACATACCTTTTATAGCACTGTTCTGAAATCACAGTGAGAACTGCAATCAGTACACAACTGGCTGCATGCAATTAGCAAATGCTGGCTAACAATTGGTGCAGAGGCCATCACATGGGCATATGCAGATACCTAAAAAAGTATGCTGTACCCCCAGTCCACAAAATACTTTCATTGCCCCCTGGAGGGGAAAAACAGAGAGAGAGAGAGAGAGAGAGAGAGAAGAGAGAAAAAGCAGACGAAAAAAGAAAATTTTCAGCAACAGCTACCTGAAAGCTGACAACTGGAAGTGGAGCAGCAGGACAGAGACCAGACACAACAAAACCCTGTGACAAACACAGGTAATGTAAAGTAATACTAAAAAGGTCTACATACTGTGAACCCTCCATATGTGTCATTGGTCTGTATCCATATGTATATGAAGATGTGAAAACGGCAGGGGACATACAGCAACTATCAGTGAAGGCTGTACATACATTTGTATGTGGAGCATCTATGTGCACATATCAATTTTGGTTGATTGTAGGTTGTAGTCCCAATGTACAAATTTTACAGTTATGTATGTTTAGCAGTATGTTAGTGTGTGTATACAGTAGGAAAAAAATGTTAAAACCTGTCAACATTTTGGTAGTTTATGTCAAATATGTATGTGTATATATATATATATATATATATATATATATATATATATATTATAAAAACATAAAGAGAGAGATGTAGGAATACATAGACAGATGTAGATAGAATATTGTACAAACATATTATGTAATGCACACATACAGATATAGATATATGTAGATACATATACATAGACAGACTGATCTGACTATCTACAGGTATGACTGTTTTGAGACCTCAACACAGCCCCCCCTGTCCCTCTCCCCCCCTCTGCCCCCCCCAAATCTAAGCAATATATGTACATCAATATATATATATGTATATGTATACAAATATATATATATATATATATATATATAAAACATATAAATATACATATATATATGTATATATAAAAGAGAGAGAGAGAGAGATGTATATTTATTCTGAGTGAGGCACATGTGTACAGATGTATTGCAACAGGTGCCTGGTGACAAAGGCATGGAGTGAACACCAGTGTCCCCGAGTACCATACCACTTTTCCAAATCACCTACACCAGTAACCACCAGATATAATTGGCTGCCCACCACTGCATGTGTCGGGGGTTCAGGGTAAAAATGTGTACAATAGTGGCCCCAATGATATTCACAGTGGCACACTATCCTGGAATACCTGCACATGGTATGTGTCCGACATGGTGGTCAGCTATGGACAGGGACATGTACCCCCCCCACACCACATAATGGTGCCATGGTATGGACCTCACATCACAGCTACACATATGGAGAAGGACACAGTGACATGTACAACACTGTGACAATGCACTCAACCACATTACCAATGCACAGTGACTGACAACACCACAGAGTACACATATGCTAAAAAGGGTTACCCCCCCCGGATTTACATATGGAGTCACACCCATGACAGATGTCCAACAACCATAGTAACACCTCACACCATCCACAACCTTCTGCTGTGTGCCGTCCCACTGCAATAGTGCACATGGGGAGGGGTTCCTCCCCACAGATAAGACATACCCTGCAATAAACCACACAGTGTTAAGAAGCAAGACTCCCCATGAGTACATGTCACACATAGCCCTGCTGAATCCTAGTTAGATAGGTAATAAGCCATATGAGTCACCCTGTGTAACTGTGTGACAGCAGCAGGTACCATCACACCACATGTGACACAATGGTCAGGGTAGCAGAACAGGATGTAGTCCCAGGGGCAATAGCATATTGTATAGTATTGTATTGTAATGTAATGTATTGTGTTGTATTGTATTGGTATGTTGAGGTGCCTCCTTTCGGGGTGGAACCACTGCTGCGGGCCCAGTGTACAGGTCATATCCTGTAGTCAGGCTAGTGTTACATAGCACTTCTATATGTGTGTTTAGTTTGTCAGAGTTCATGTAGCATGCAACTGGGGATACCATCAGGTCCCCCCATGTTGTGTATTCTGTTTTCCTGAGGGTGCTCTCACCTGGACATCTGTGATGAGGGGAGGTTGCGGGCAGCGGGGATAACTTTGTCTTTTTTTGGGGGGGGGGTGAAACCTGCATTGAACCTGTCTGCCACAATGTTGTCAATATCTGTGGTTAGTGAAATATTTTGTTGTGTACTAACTATGGGCATAGAGGATGGTTCTGACCAGGTTGCTAACATAACTGAAGAAGGCCCCCTGGTTATCTGCAGTACCCTTTGTTTTCCCCTCAAAGTTGCCCATGGATGTTTGTGAGGGGAAAATAGATCCTTACTAGTGCTGCTCAGACATGCCCCCCCCTTTATGGAATTATGCTCTGTCTTGCAGTAGCTTCCATCCTGTAATACAATCTGTCTATGGCTGGGGTCCACCAGACAGGATGCTGTCCCTTTGTGGAAGTGTCTTGGTCATATATGGGATTTCATGATCCATGCATTCTTGGAGATGTCTATAGAAAGCAATTGTGTAGGGGTCAGCATTGTGGGTTGTCTCCCACTGGCCCAGTGGGCTGAAAGGATACCATATCACTGTTACAAAGTGTAAAGTTTATCTGAATTTTAACTGTAGCCATCTGTGCTGGTGGTGGAGGTGGGATATGTATATCCAGGGCAAGCAGGGTGTGGTCAGCCCACAGTAGTTGATGTGCCATACAGTACCTAGATACAAACCCCCAGAGTGAGGAGGTGCTCACCTGAATCAGTGTTCTGACTGCGGGGGTTTTTGGTAGTATGTCGTGGAGTGGCCAGGTACTGTTGCACAGTTGCTGGCTGAGCACTGATACCTGGCCATCTACATGTGTATCCACCAATAGACAGACAGATGCTACATTTTGTGAATATGTTGTATCAAAACAGTCAAGTAGCATGTGTAGTATGTGTGCCAAATTCTGCTGACATATATTGCTGATACCAGGTTTTTTTTTTCCCCAGGTACATGGCCCACCCAAGACATAAACCTACTCCCCCTGAGGATGAGGAGATACACCAGAGCCTGGTGCGGATTATGCAATACTCTTTTCCCCCCAGCCAGAATCAGCAGGAGAGGGCTGCACTGTGGCAAGACCTTGTCCGTCGGGTAAATAAATAGGCATGCATAATAGGACATATGAGCAGGTCGACATCACTGCAGTGATTTAATCAGACATGTCCGCCAGCTCGGCCAGATATCCACAGGCAACAGGTCCCCAAAGGGGGGGGGTGGCTACACATCCCCACTCACCAGACTGGAGGGACTATTTGAGTGTAGTGGCTCCAGTCCACCTGCAACAACAACAGCAGCAGACATGCATTATGATGGAGGCTGGAGCCGCACAGCAGAAAGGACCGGAAATTCCCAAGGAAATTGCCTTTTGAAATTAGTTAACTTTTGGGGTTTTCCTTTGGTTTTAGTTAATGTTTTTTGTGGTGTGTTCCTTTTGGTTTGAAAAGGCCTTTTTCCCCATAGTATTTAAAATGGCAATTTGTGATTTTTTCCTAAATTTGCAGGCCCCTTTTAAAAGGCGACCTGTTGGGGGTTTAAAACTACCTGTTTTTAATATAAATTTTTGGCACATTTGTCCCCCTTTGACATTGGGTTTCCCTTGTCTGGGAAACCCCTCCGGTACGAAATTTGGAAAACCTTGCGGGTGAGTGTATTCAATTCCTGTTGGTGTTGTTTGGTTTTGGTACCTTTTGGCACATTAGTAGTGTCTTGTAGGGCATGTGGTGTGTCTGTGTCTGTGTGCTTGCATTGGAGTGTGAAATTGTGAAAAACCTGTGCAGTGTGCATGTGGGGCAGTGCATGTGTGCATGTGGGGCATGTGGGGGCACCTGTGCATTTTGGGGCATTGTGTGCATGTGGCATGTCCCGGCGTGTGCATGTGCATGTGCAGTGGCATGTGTGCATGTGTGCATTTTGTGTGTGTGCATGGGGCATGTGTGCACCTGTGCATGTGTGAAACCTGTGCATGGGGCATGGGGCAGGGCATGTGTGCACCTGTGCATGGGGCATGGGGCAGGGCATGTGTCACCTGTGTGCATGTGTGCATGTGTGCACCTGTGCATGGGGCATCCTGGTGGGGAAGACATTGTAAACTGTGTTTCCTTTTTCCCTTTCCCACAGGTTCTGTTGCTGCTCTGGTGTATCCAGCGGGGAACCTAAATCAGGTGCCGGGGTACTGAATGATGACTTTGGGTGTAATGGCACGGGGGTATGCCAGGGCCCGCCATTGGTCAGCCAATTGACAGTACACAGCTGTCCACCATCCAGGGCCAGTTATCCTGCCAATACCCCTTTTGTCCCCAAATGTCCCTAGGTGATGGACAGCATACAGTGGGCATTGACCAGGGTAATGTGGTATCTGTGGCACATGCTTCCCCACACAGCAGCCATGGGCATGGCCCAGAGATGGTACCACACAGACAGATGTCCAGGGTTCTGGGAGCATCCGGGGAAACTGCCCGGGCAGACGTGCCCACAGAGGCTTACAACCTCAGCTATGTTTTGGACTGTCATGCAGGCACAGTCCGTAGGGCGGTACACCAGACAGGGTCTGAGGGAGCTGGCAGCATGTCGCCAGCCATGCCCCGGCGGTATGGACATTGGGGGCGCCATCCGTGATTTCACCGTTCATGACGGGCGTTGTGGGGACATATTACACCGGTTCCACAACTACATGTCCATGAGCCAGGGTGATGGGGGGCGGTTGGGGGCCGACGGGTATGCCAGCAACAGCAGCAGCTGGCAGTCGGGGGTGAAAACAGGGCCCCCCCTAGTGCCAGCAGCAGCCCCAGCAATGCTGGGTCTGTGCTGTCATCAGACCGCCCCAGGAGACCACCCCGGCGTGGCTCTGGCCAGGCCCGACAGGGCTCTGTGTCCAGTCAAGAACACCTGCTTCTAATGACAGTACCCAGTCTGGGTTGGTACCGGATACGGTCCGTAGCCCCCTGCAAGGCACAGGTACCGTGTCCGTGGCCAGAGACACTGATCTGTATGACCTGGCAGGTACAGTCTGTGGCTGTCCACAAACACCAGTATATGGCAGCCATGAGGTGGAACTGTGTGCATCCATACACACATGAAAAATTTAACCCCACCTAGGGCTACCGATCACGCACACACTGCATCAACATTGCCCCACCTTCTACTGCCCCTCACCAACACACATACACATACATGTCGGTGGGGGTTGACCCAGGCATACCAAGTTGACACCCTGTGCATATGATGAAACTGTGCCACCTCCTGCAATCTGTAACAACTGTGCAGGTACAGGTTAACATGTTGCTGATGCACAGGGTGACCACATAGATGTGTAGTAATAGTATCATGTTGTTAACAGTACTGTGTGCTGAATTAATTGTGGGTATATCACAGCATGCCTGATGCATTTTTGTGTGATTGTCATGTCCTGTTGTCTACACCCATGGTAAGTACCATAGTGTATCATCTGCACATGTTGGCATACTGGTGGTAATGATGTCAACAGGGGCCTACATACATAGGTAGCACAGGGGATGGGTAATGAATGTAGTAATACACAATGATGGACATGAAAATTGCAAGTGGCATTTTGGGCCCACACTGGACTCTGCAATGCAGATGTTTGAGGATGTTGATATGTGTGCAGAACTACACAACTGGTACAGGACACACAGGGCACCCTAGCACTGCATGCCACATCTCATACCATGCTAGACAGCCCCAACACAAAACTAACTGTCACAGGAGGGAGAGTCCCCATATATGTCAGGGATACTGTGGTGGCAGGCCAGGAGAAACATCCTACTAAGTATGGAACCACTAAAGGGGAAGGATTGTCTGTTATTTGACATGTGAAACTGCAGGTATGGGCACAGGGGTTTTTAATCCAGTTATTGTACATCCTGACAGTACATGCATGTCTGTACACTTGTGTGCACTGAGACTGGACCCTGGCCATCTGACCAGTGTATTTCCATGTACATGTGCATGGGCCTGCATATTTGCAGTGTTCCCTTTATGGAACTGGTACAGCTTGTTTGTTGTACAATGGACTACAGGGAGCCCTGTTACTGTACCTTTGTTTGCATGCATGTTTGCTTGCAATTACCCTGGAATACATCACACCTGCAATGCAAGGGGTTTTTTTTTTTTTGGGAAAAAATTTTTTTTTTTTTGGGGGGTTTTTTTTTTTAAAAAAAATTTTTAAAATTTTCCCCCGCCGGTTTGGGGGCCCCAAAAAAAAAAACCCCCCCAAAACCTTCCCCCCCTTTTTTTTTTTCCCCCCGGGGGGTTCCCCCCCCGGTTTAAACCCCCCCTTTTTCCCCGTTTGGGGGGGAAAAACCCCAATTTTTAAAAAAAAAAAAAAAAAAAAAAAGGGGGGAAAAAAACCCCCCCCCAAAAATTTTTGGGGGGGGGGGAAAAAAAAAAAAAATTGGGGGGCCCCCCCCCCGGGAACCCTTTTTTTTTAAACCCCCCCGGGGGGGGGGGGTTCCCCCCCGGCCTTCCCCCCAAAAACCCCCTTGGGTTTGGGGAAACTCACCAGCTTAAATATAAGCCCCTATGTCACTAGATGGATTGCACAGTGGCTCAAGAACAGAACCCCGGTTTTTGGGGCCCCCCCCCCTTTTTTTTTCCCAAAAAAACCCGGCCCCCCTTTTTCAATTTTAAAACAAACCCCCCCCCAAAATTTTCCCAAAAAAAAAACGGCCCCAAAACCCCCTTTTTTCCCCCTTTCCCCCAAAGGGGGGTTAAAACCCCCAAAACCCCCCGAAAACCCCCTTTAAAGGGTTAAAAAGGGGTTTTTTGGGAACCCAAAAAAAAAAACCCCCCCCCCAAAAACCCCCAAAAAATTTTAAACCCCCCCCAAAAAAAACCCCCCCCCGGGGGAAAATTTTTTTGGGGTTTTTTAAAAAAAGAGGCCCTTTTATTATGGGGGGGGATCCCGGGGTTTTTTTTTTTGGGGGGGGGCCCCCCCTTTTCCCCCCGGCCCCAAAAAATTTTTAAAAAAAAACCCCAAAAAAATTTTTATTTAAAAAAACCCCTTAAACGGTTTTTTTTGGGGGTTTTTCCCCCCTTTTTTTAAGGGGGTTTCTTTTCCCCCCTTTTAAAGGGGGCCCCCCTTTTTTTTAAAAGGGGGGGTTTTTTTTTTCCCCCCCCCCAAAAAAAAACCCCCCCCCCCAAAAAACCCAAATTCCTTTTTCCCCCCCAATTTTAAACCCAAGGGGGGAATTGGGGCCCTTTTTTTTTTTAAACCCCCAAATTTTTGGGGGGTTTTTTTTTTTTCCCCCCGGGGGTTTTCCCCCCAAAAAAAAAACCCCCCCCCACACTTCCCTTAAAAAAAAACCCCTTCCCAAGGTTTAAACCCCCCCGGGGTTTTAAACCTTTCCCCCCTTTTTAAAGGGGGTTTTCCTTTTTTGGGGGGCCCCTCCTTTTTTGGGGGGGGTTTTTTTCCCCCCCAAAAAAACCCCCCCAAAAAAAAACCCCCCAAATTTTTACAACCAAAACCCCCCCCAAAATTTTTAAAATTGGGGGGGCCCTTTTTTTTTTGGGGGGGGTTTTTTTTTTTTTAAAAAAGGCCCCCTTTTTTTTGGGGGTTTTAAAAAAACCCCCCCAAAAAAAAATTTCCAAAAAACCCCCCAACCAAAGGGCCCTTTAGGGCCCCCCTTTTTTTTTTTTTTTTCCCCTTTTTTTTTTTCTCCCCTTTTTCAAAGGGGGAAAAAGGGGGGTTTTTTTTCCCCTTTCCCCCCCCCCCAAACCCCCCCCAAACCCCCCCTCAAAAAAACAAAAACCCCAAACCCCCCCCCCTTTTTTTTGAACCGGGGGGCCCAAAACCCCTTTGGGGTTTTTTTTCCTTTTTTTTTTTAAAGGGGGCCCTTTTTTAAAAAAAGGGGTTCCCTTTTTTTTTTTTTTTAAAAAACCCCCCCCCCCCCCCAACCCAAAAAAAAAAAAAACCCCCCCCCCCCCCGGGGGGGAAAAAAAAATTTTTTTTGGGGGTGATATTTTTGGGGGGTTTTTTTCCCTTTTTTTTGGGGGCCCCTTTTTTTTTTGGGGGGGGGGTTCCCGGGGAAAAAAACACCAAGGAAATTTTCCCCCCAAAAAAAAAAACCCCCCCCCCAAAAAAAAAAATTTTTTTTTTTAATTTTTTTCCTTTTTCCCCGGGGTTTTTTTTTTCCCGGGGCTGTTTAAAAATTTAAAAATTTTTTGGGGTTTTTTGGGGTTTTTTTTTTTTGGGGTTTTTAAAAAAATTTTCCCCCCTTTTTTGGAAAAGGGGGGGCCCCCTTGGGCCCCCCTTTTGGCCCCTTTTTAATTTTTCCCCCTTTTTTTAATTTTTTTTCCCCCCAAAAAAAAATTTTTTTTTTTGGGTTTTTGGGGGCCCCCGGCCTTTTTGTTTAAAGGGGGGCCCTTTTTTTTCCCCCCCTTTTTTTTTTTTGGGGGGGGAACCCCAATTTTTTTGGGGGTTTGGGGCCCTTTTTTTTGTTAAACCCGGGTTTAAAAACCCGGGTTTTTTTGGGGGTTTTTGGGGCCCCCCAAAAAAAATTTTAAAAAATTTTTTTTCCCCTAATTTTTTGGGGGGGGGTTTTCCGGGGGGGGTTTTTTTTTTTTTTGGGGGGGGGTGTTTTTTTTGTTTTCTGCCCTTTTTTTTAAAAATTCCAAAAATTTTTTTCCCCCCGGGGGTTTTTAAACCCAAAAAAAATTTAAAAAATTTTAAAAGGGGGTTTTTTGTTTAAAATTTTTTTTTCCCCCCTTTAAATTTTTAAATTTTTTGTTACCCCTTTTTTCCCCAGGGAAAATTTCCCCCCCACCCCCCAAAAGATTTAAAAATTGGGGGGGGCCCCGGGGGGCCCCGGGGGGGGGGGGGGGCCCCAAAAACCCCCCAATTTTTGGGGGGGTTTTTTTTGGTTTTTCCTTTTTTAAAGGGGAAAAAAAAACCCCCCGGGGAAACCTTTTTTTGGGGGGCTTTGGGGATTTTTGGGGGGTTTTTTGGGGGGTTTTTGGGGAAAAAGGGGGGGGCCCCCCCGGCCCCCCTTTTAAAAAAACCCCCCCTTTTTTTGGTTTTTTTTAAAATGTTTTTAAAAAAATTTTTTCCCCCCCGGTTTTTTTTTTCCCCTTTTAAACCTTTTAATTTGGGAAAAAAAAAAATTTTTTTTTTTTTTTTGGGTTTTCCCCTTTTCCCCTTTTTTTCGGGGGGGTTTTTTTGGGGGTTTTTAAAGGGGGGGGTTTTTAAAAGGGGGGGGTTTCCCTTTTTCCCCAAAAATTTTTAGGGGGGGGGAAAAAAAAAGGGGGGGGCCTTTTGGGGGGGTTTTTTTTTTTTGGGCCTTTTTTGGGGGAACCCCCCCTTTTTTTTTTTTTTTAACCCCCTTTTTTGGGGGGGTTTTTTTTAAAAAATTTTTTTTGAAATTTGGGGGGCCCCCCCCAAGGCCAAAAATTTTTTAAAAACCCCCCCTTTTTGGGGGGAAACCCTTTTTGGGGCCCCCTTTGGGGGGTTTTCCCCCCCCAATTTTTGGGCCTTTTTTTCCCCCCCTTTTTTTTGGGGGGGGTTTTTTTCCCTTTTGGGCCCCTTTTTTTGGGGGGAAATGTTTTTCCCTTCCCCCTTTTTTTTTTTGGGGGGCCCCGGTTTTTTCAATTTTTTCATTTTTTTGGGGCCCCTTTGGGAATAGGGGTTTCCCTTTTTTTTTTTTTTTTAAAAAAAACCCCCCCTTTTTTGTTTGGGGGTTTTTTGGGGGAATTTCCCCTTGGGGGGGGGGCCCCCCCCGGGGTTTTTTAAAGGGGGGTTTTTTTTTTTGGGTTTTTTTGGGGATAAATTTTTTTTTTTTTAAAAGGGTTTTTTTTCCCCCCCCCAAATTTTTTTCCTTGGGGTTTTTTTTGGGGGTTTTTTTTTTTTTAGGGGGGGTTCCCCCCTTTTTTAAAAGGGGGTTTTTTTTTTTCCCCCCCCCCAAAAAGGCCGTTTTCCCCGGGCCCCTTTTTAAAAAAGGAAACCCCTTTTTAAACCCCTAACCCCCCAAAAGGGGGGGTTGGGGGGGGCCCCAAAGGGTTTGGGCCCCCAATTTTTTTGGTTTGGGTTTTCCCCCCCCCCCTTTTTTTTTTTGGGGGGGCCCCCCCCCTTTTTTTTGGGGGGCTTGGGGGGGCCCCCCCCGGGGGGCGGCCCCAAAAGGGGGGCCCCGGGGGGAAAAAATTTGGGGCCCCCAACCCGGGGGAAAAATTTTTTCCCCTTTTTTGGGGGGAGGTAATTTTTTCCCCCTTAATTTTGGGTTTGGGGGATTTAAAAAAAGGGGGGGGGTTTTTTTGTTTTTGGGGGGGGGCCCCCCTTTTTTTGGGGGGCCCCCCAATTTTTGTTCCCCTTTTTTTTTTTTGGGGGCCCAAAATTTTTTTTGGGCCCCCCCCCCCTTTTTCTTTTATACCCTTCCCCTTTTTTTTTTTTTAAAAATTTTTGGAGGGGGGGGGGGTTTTTAAATGGGTTTTTGGAATTGGGTTTTGGGGGGGGTTTTTTTGGGGGGGGCCCCCCTTTTGCCTTTTTTAAAAAAATTTTTCCCTTTCCCTTTTTTTTCCCCCCCTTTTTTTTTTTTTTTTTTTTTAAAAACCCCCCTTTTTTTTTTTAGGTTTTTTGGGGGGGGGAAAAAAAGGGGCCCGGATGCCCCGGGGGGCCCTTTTTTTTGGGGGGTGGGCCCCGGGGGGTTTTTTTTTTCCCCCCCCCTTTTTTTTAAATTTTTTGGGGGGGTTTTTTTTTTCCTTCCCCCCTTTTTTTTGGGGGGGGTTTTTTTTTTTAAAAAAAGGGGGGGGGGGGAAGGGCCTTTTAATTTTCCCCCCCCCCCAAAAAAACCCCCCCCCAAGGGGTTTTTTTCCCCAAAAAAATTTTTTTTTTTTTCCCCTTTTTTTGGTAAGGGGGAAAAATTTTTTCCCCTTTTTTTTTTGGGGGCCCCGGGTTTTTTTTAAACCGGGGAAATTAAATTTTTTCCCCCCCTTTTGAATTTTTCTTTTTTGGGGCCCCCAAAAGGGGGAAAAAATTTTTTTGGGGTTTTTTTTTTTTTTTTTGGGGGGGGCCGTTTTGAAGGGGGAAAAAAAATTTTTTTTTTTTTTTTTTGGCCCCCTTTTTTTTTTTGGGGGTTTTTTTTAAGGGTTTTTTGGGGTTTTTTGGGGGGGTTTTTGGGTGGGTTTTTTTTTTTTGGGGGGGGTTTTTTTTTTTTGGTTTTTTTTTTTTGGGGGGTTTTTTTTGTGTTTTTTTTGTGGGTTTTTTTTTTGGTTGGGTTTTTTTGGGGGGGGGTTTTTTTGGGGTTTTTTGGGGGTTTCCCTTTAAATTTTGATTTCTTTAATTTTTTTTTTGGGGGGATTGGGGGGTTTTTTTTAAATTCCCGGTTTTTTCCCTTTTTTGGGGGGTTTTTTTTTTTTTCCTTTTTTTCATTTTTTTTTTTTTTTTTTTTTTTTTGGTGGTTTTTTGGTGGGGTTTCCCCCCTTTTTTTAATTTGGGGTTTTTTAAAAAGGGTTCCTGTTTTTGTTTTTTTTTTTTGGGGGCCCCAATTTTTTTTTCCCCAACCTTTTGGGGGGGAAAAATTTTTAAAAAATTTTTCCCGGGGTTTTTTGGGGCTGGGGGTTTGGAAATTTTTTTCCTTTGGTTTTATTTGGGGGGTTTTCCCCCTTTTTTTCCCCCTTTTTGGTTTTTTGTTTTTTGGGGGGTTTCTTTTTTGGGGGTTTTTTTTTTTTTTTTTTTTCCCCCCCCTTTTTTCCCCCCCTTTTTTTTTTCCCCCCCCTTTTTTTTAAAAAAAAAATTTTTGGGCCGGGCCCCTGATTCCCTTTTGGGGGTTTTTTTTAACCTTGGGGGCTTTTCCCCTTTTCCCCCCCTTTTTTTTTTTTTGGGTTTTTTTGGGGGGGGGGGTTTTTTTTTTTTTAAACCCCCCTTTTTTTTTTTTTTTTGGTTTTTTTGGGGGGGGGGGGAAAAAGGGGTGTTAAGGGGGGGTTTGGGGGTTTTTTTTTTGCCCCGAATTTTTAAAAATTTTCCCCAAGGGGTTTTTTTTCCCTTTTTTTTTTTTTTTTTTTGGGGGGGTAGGGTTTTTTTTTTTTTCCCCCCTTTTTTTTCCCCCTTTAACCCCAAAGGGGGGGCCCCCCCCCAGGGGCAAGGGGGCCCCATGGCCCCCCCCCCCCCTTCCCCCCCCTTTTTTTTTTGTTTTTTTCCTTTTTTTTTGGGGGGGTTTTTGGGGGGGGTTTTGGGGGGGTTTTTTAAATTTTTTTAAAAACCTTCAACCCAACCCCCGGGGTGCCCGGGGGTTTTTTTTCCCCTTTTTTTTTAAGGGGGGTGGGTTTTTTTCCCCCCCCCGGGGATTTGGGGGGTTAAAAACCCCCCCCCTTTTCCCCTGGTTTCCCCTTTTTTTTCCCCGGGGAAAAGGGGGGTTTTTTCCCCTGGGGGGGGGTTTTTTTTTTCCCCCCCCCTTTTTTTTGGCCGGGGGGGGGGGGGCCCCCTTTTTGGGGGGGTTTTTTTTTTAAATTTTTGGGGGAAAAAAAAAAAAATTTTTTTTTGGGGGGGGGGGCCCCCCAAAAAACCCAAAAGGGGAAAAAAACCCCCCTTTTTTAAATTTTTTTGGGGTTTTTTTTCCCCTTTGGGTTTTTTTGGGTTTTGGGGGGGGCCCCCCCCCCGGGAAAATCCCCCTTTGGGGGGGTTTGGCCCTTTTAAACCCCCAAATTAAAAATTGGGGGGCCCGGGCCCCCCCCCCCAAATTTTTTTCCCCCACCCCCTTTTAGGGGAAGGGGGTTTTTTTTTTTACCCCACCCCCCCTTTTTTTTTTTAAAGGTTTTCCTTTCCCCCAAACCCTTTTCCCTTTTTGGGAAAGGGTTTTGGGGGAAACCCCGGGTTGGGGAAAAAAACCCCCCCGGGGGGGGGGAAGGGGCCCCGGAAACCCCCCCCCCCTTGGGGAAGGCCTTTTTTTTTGGCCAAAAACCCCCCGGTTTCCCGGGGGGTTCCCCCTTTTTTTTTTTTGGGGGGGGGCCTGCACAGCTCCACTATTTGCTGCAGGAGGTCTCGGGCCACTCTATAGCTCTACTATCTCCAGCTCATGTAACCCGTGGTAGGTGACCCTGGGCCTGTACACTCTTCTCCGTCTCCTCACTGTGGGTTGTCTGGCACCATCTGCATTGTCACCACCCTCAGCAAGTCGGCTATGTCTCATTATGACAGCTATGGCAGCCCCTAACATTTCTGCTCTGAGTTCAGCTTTTTCAGTTTTCACTTCTGATAACTTAACTCCTGTCTTGCAGTGTCTCTTGAGAGAAACATTCTGCACTGCTGTTTGCAGAGTTTTAAGTGTTGGGCTGGCCTTTTTCCCAATTCCCCAAAAATTTTTTCCCCCCCCTTTTTTTAATTCCCCTTTTTTTTTTTTTTTCCTTTTTTTCCCGGGGGGGGGCCCCCCAAAAAAAAAATTTTCCCCCCCCAAAATTTCCAAATTTTTTTTTTATTTTTTTCCCCCCCCCCCCCGGGGGAAAACCCCCATACCCCCCTTTCGCCCCCCCCCCCCCCTTTTGCCCCCGGGGCCCCCCAAAAACCCCGGGGGGTTTTTTTGGGGGGCCCCCCTTTTTTGGGGCCCCCCCCCCTTTTCCCCCCCTTTTTTAATTTCCCCTTTTTAAATTTTCCCCCCCTTTTCCCCCCCCCCTTCCCCTTTTTTCCCCCCTTTTTCCTTCCCCCCTTAAATTTTTTCCCTTTTTTTTTAAAAACCCAAAAAGATCCCCTTTTTTTTTTTTTTTCCCTTTTTTTCCCCCCCTTTGGGCCCCCCCCCTTTGGGAAAATTTTTTTTTGGGGGTTTTTTAAATTTTTTTAAAAAAAAAATTTTTTAAAAAAAAAAATTTTTTTTTAAAAAGGGGGGGGGGCGGGGTTTTTTTTTTTTTTTTTTCCTTTTTTTAAAAAAAAATTTTTTCCCCCAATTTTTTTGGGGGTGCCCTTTTATTTTTTTGGGGGGCCCCCTTTTTTTTTCCCCCCCCCCAAAAAAAACCCCCCCCCCCCCCCCTTTTTTTTTTTTCCGCCCAAAAATTTTTCCCCCGGGGGGGGGTTTTTTGCCCCCCCCGGGGGTGTTTAAAAACCAAGGTTTTGGGTTTCCAAAAAAGCCCTTTAAACCCCAAAAGGTTTTTTTTTCCCCCCAAATTATTAAAAAAAATTTTTTTTTTTTTAAAAAAAATTTAAAAAAAATTTAAAAACCCCCCCCAAAAAATTTTTTAAAAAAAAAAAATTTTTTTTTAAAAAAAACCCAAAAAAACCCCCCCAAAAATTTTTAAAAAAAAAAACCCGGGTTTTTTAAAAAAATTTCCAACCCCCCCAAAAACACCCAACCAATGGGAAAGGGGTTTAAACCCCTTTTAATTAAAAAAAACCCCCTTTTAAAAAAAAAACCCCTTTTTTGGAAAAAAATTTTTTAAAAAAAAAAAAAATTTTTTTAAAAAAAAAAAATTTTTAAAAAAAATTTGCCCCACAAAAAAAAAACCCCCCCCCCCAAAAAAAAAAAAAAAACCCCCCCCCTTTTCCCTTTAAAAATTTTTGGGCCCTTTTTTTTTTTTTTAAAAAACCTTCGCCCCCTTTTTTTTTGGGGGGGGAAAAAAACCCCCCCCCTTCCCCCCTTTTTTTTTTTAAAAACCCCAAAATTTCCCCAAAAATTTAAAACCTTTTTAAAAAAAAATTTTTTTAAAACCCCCCCAAAAAAAAAAAAATTTTAAAATTTTTTTAAAAAAAAAAAAATTTTTTCCAAAAACCCTTTTCCCCCAAAAAAAAAATTCCCCCCCCAAAAAAAAACCCCCTTTTTTTTTATTTCCCTTTTTTTTTTTGGTTTTAAAAAAAAACCCCAAAAATTTTAAAAAAATTATTTTCGTTTTTAAAAAAAAAATTTTTAAAATTTTTTTCCCCTTTTTTTTTAAAAACCCCAAAACCCCCTTTTCCCCCCCTTTTTTTTTTTAAACCCCCCCCCTTTTCCCCCCTTTTTTTTAAAACCCAATTAAAATTTTTAAAAAACCCCCCCCTTTTTTTTAAAACCCCCCCTCCCCAAAAAAAAAAATTTTTTTTTTTTTTTCCAAAACCCTTTTTAGGGGGAATGAAAAAACTGTGCCACCTCCTGCAGTCTGTAACAACTGTGCAGGTACAGGTTAACATGTTGCTGATGCACAGGGTGACCACATAGATGTGTAGTAATAGTATCATGTTGTGAACAGTACTGTGTGCTGAATTAATTGTGGGTATATCACAGCATGCCTGATGCAGTATTTGTGTGATTGTCATGTCCTGTTGTCTACACCCATGGTAAGTACCATAGTGTATCATCTGCACATGTTGGCATACTAGTGGTAATGATGTCAACAGCAGCCTACATACATAGGTAGCACAGGGGATGGGTAATGAATGTAGTAATACACAATGATGGACATGTAAATTGCAAGTGGCATGTTGGCCACACTAGACTCTGCAATGCAGATGTGTGAGGATGTTGATATGTGTGCAGAACTACACAACTGGTACAGGACACACAGGTGCACACTAGCACTGCATGCACACATCTCATACCATGCTAGACAGCACCAACACACATAACGAACTGTCACAGGAGGGAGAGTCCCCATATATGTCAGGGATACTGTGGTGGCAGGCCAGGGAGCATAAATCCTACTAAGTATGGCACCACTGAGAGAAGGATCGGTGTCTGTTATTTGACATGTGTATTACTGTAGGTATGGGCACATGGGTTTATATCCAGTTATTGTACATCCTGACAGTACATGCATGTTCCGTACACTTGTGTGCACTGAGACTGGACCCTGGCCATCTGACCAGTGTATTTCCATGTACATGTGCATAGCGCCTGCATATGTGCAGTGTTACCTTATGGAACTGGTACAGCTTGTTTGTTGTACAATGGACTAAATGGAGCCCTGTTCACTGTACCTTTGTTTGCATGCATGTTTGCTTGCAATTACCCTGGAATACCGATCACACCTGCAATGCATATGCATAGTTATAGAGCTTCTGTGGACTCCTAGTGCCATCTGTGTAGCCCACTATATGTATGGCCATGTCCCACTTGAGAGGTTGCCACTGTTTGACCTGTTCACATGTACATTGACTGTGACACAGTGCATATGACCTGCCTGACATGTGTCCACGTGAGCAGTCATATATGCTACTGCTAAGTAGTCACAGGCACTACACCTTCACACATCCATCTCCTGTTGAACTACCTGCTTTGCTAGGGACAGCCTGCACCTGTCACCCCTGGCCTATCAGATATTGGCAAAGCCTCTTGCTACCCCCATAGTGCCTATGTTAGGCAGGGCTCACATGACAAACCCACCTTCATAGGTATCACAAGGGATAAGACACTAAGAGCAATGCTACCCAACGCCAGATGTCTAAACCTCCAGATGCATGCACCCAAAACACTCCTTTGCATGGGAAACATCGATATGTGTGCAGTAACAGATGCCTGGTTCAGGGCTACTGAGAGCACACCAGCACTACCGGGTGTAACCCGGTTGATTTCTTTGCTACAGTCACCAAGGCCATTGCCGAGGGGAAGGTGGTTCACACAGCCTACCTGGACCTTGCAAACGCCGCAACAATACCCCACTTGGGCATTCTAAGGAAGCTCACCAGCTTAAATATAAGCCCCTATGTCACTAGATGGATTGCACAGTGGCTCAAGAACAGAACCCACATGGTTAGCATTGCTGGAGCCATGCCAGACCCCATAACAGTTACAGGTTGTGTCCCAGAAGGCTCAGTCCTGGGACCCTCTTGTTAAGTACATATTTATTGGAGGTACAGGCCAACACGGATGAACTGTGGCTGTCCAAATATGCAGATGACTGCAAACTGGACACCATAATCGACTCCCCAGCTGACACAAGCATCTTCCAAAGGGGCATCATAGCAACAGACAACTTGTGCCAGAGCCATGGCCGTCTGCTGAACAGTGTGTAGAAGGGGAATGTGCATCCTGTAGTCTGTTCACCTAGTTACCAAAAGGGACATTGTCCCCACACACACTAACCCCCCTCAGCCAAAAACACACACTTGCCAATTGCAGGATTCAAACCCCTATCTGACTGTTATGACACGTGAGACAGGCGCATTAGCTGAGCACACTATTTGCGTTACTGGGGGTTTTCTATTCCCCTGCTATACTTATAGAGTGCTGACATCATCAGTGTTTAGAAAAGGGAATGGGCATCCTGTAGTGTCCTATCCTATTTGCCAAAAGGGACACTTCCCTCACACACTAACCCCTCTCAGACAGACACACACACTTGCTATTCACAGGAATCAAACCCCTACCTAGCTATGTTATGACACTTGAGACAGACGCATTAGCAGAGCACGCTATTCGCATTACTGGGAGGTTTCCTTTCTCCTGCTCTACTTATAGGGTGCTGACATCATCAGTGTTTAGCAAAGGGGAGGGGCATCCTGTAGTCTGTTCACCCAGTTTCCAAAAGGGACATTTCCAGCACACACTAACCCCCCTCAGACAAACACACACACTTGCCATTCACAGGAATCAAACCCCTACCTAGCTATGTTATGACACTTAAGACGGACGCATTAGCAGAGCGCGCTATTCGCATTACTGGGAGGTTTCTTTTCTCCTGCTCTACTTATAGGGTGCTGACATCATCAGTGTTTAGCAAAGGGGAGGGGCATCCTGTAGTCTGTTCACCCAGTTTCCAAAGGGACATTTCCAGCACACACTAACCCCCTCAGACAAACACACACACTTGCCATTCACAGGAATCAAACCCTACCTAGCTATGTTATGACACTTGAGACGGACGATTAGCAGAGCGCCGCTATTCGCATTACTGGGAGTTTTCTTTCTCCTGCTCTACTTATAGGGTGCTGACATCATCAGTGTTTAGCAAAGGGAGGCATCCTGTAGTCTGTTCACCCAGTTTCCAAAGGGACATTTCCAGCACACTAACCCCCCTCAGACAAACACACACACTTACCATTCACAGGAATCAAACCCCTACCTAGCTATGTTATGACACTTGAGACGGACGCATTAGCGGAGCGCGCTATTCGCATTACTGAGAGTTTTCCTTTCTCCTGCTCTACTTATAGGGTGCTGACATCATCAGTGTTTAGCAAAGGGGAGGGGCATGCTGTAGTCTGTTCACCCAGTTTCCAAAAGGGACATTTCCAGCACACACTAACCCCCCCTCAGACAAACACACACACTTGCCATTCACAGGAATCAAACCCCTACCTAGCTATGTTATGACACTTGAGACGGACGCATTAGCAGAGCCCACTATTCGCATTACTGGGAGGTTTTCTTTCTCCTGCTCTACTTATAGGGTGCTGACATCATCGGTGTTTAGAAAGGGAATGTGCATCCTGTAGTGTCTTTTCCTATTTGCCAAAAGGGACATTTCCCTCACACAGACTTACACACACACACCAACCTCACACACAGAGACACACACACACTGAGCACTTGCAGGATTTGAACCCTTATCTAACTATGTCATGACACTTGAGACAGACGCATTAGCAGAGCGTGATATTCGGATTACTGGGAAGTTTCATTTCTCCTGTTGTACTTCTAGGGTGCTGACATCATCTGTGTTTGGAAAGGGGAATGTGCATCCTGTGGGGAAGCAAACACCAAGCACACTATGGCTAAGCTGTCATTCCCTAGGGCAAACAGCCTAGTGTTGACCTCTACACCATTATGTTTAATTGTCAAATGCACATTATTTGTTGCTGATAGACTGTTTGCATATCTTTATTGCCATATCATTCCCTGTTGGTATGAACAACCTCTGCATCTGTGGAAACTGTTTGCATATGGGAGGGATCCACTATATCACGTATGTCTCTGTAGTCATTTAACTGTGTGCACTGGGCAGACTGCTGTAATGTGGTTGGTTCCTGGCATAACACATAACAATACCAGATATGTGTGTCCCACTGCTAAACCAAGATGTGGACTAAGTGTGTGAGCATGCCCAGTTCAGCCTTCCCATGGCATGTTGTCAAAGTGTGTGAGCATGCCCAGTGTGATTATTCCATATGTTGGACTCTGCAGCCACCACATTTGTGGATGTGTGTGATCTTCACAAACTAAGTGTGTGAGCATGCCCAGTTCAGCCTTCCCATGGCATGTTGTCAAAGTGTGTGAGCATGCCCAGTGTGAGCATTCCATATGTTGGACTCTGCAGCCCACCACATTTGTGGATGTGTGTGAACTTCACAGACTATCACCCGTTCATGGTTGTGGGTTGTGTGTCATGTTGTGTAGTTACTGTACAACTGCTTTGTGTGTGAACACAACAGGATTATACTGTGCCTGCAGTGTTTGCATGGGATACTTTGCATGCAGTCGTCAACATCCTTTCACACTGACCTAACACTGTAGTACTGTATAGTGTACTGGCAGTACTTTGACTGTGGTGGACAGTAACCTGGGCTTTACTGCTATCACTGCTTTACATTTTGATAGTGGGCACAACAGCCTGGTTGGGGCCAGTTGTGTACATCTGACCATGTTGCATTCTGTTCAGATATGCACTACTTACACCAGGCTTGCCCAACATTGTTAGTGTATCCCACAACATAGGTGTACAATTGCAAACACTAGCGATGTGCCCTAGTCCATGGCTAATGCAAGTTGGAGAGTGTGTTTGTCCTTCAACACACATTGTAAGGGGAGTTTGCCATGACATATGTCATGGTTAGTATACTGTGCCTCTGTCTACCTGTGACATGACAGTGATACCCAGGATAAACCTACCATCTCCCGTCCACCCATCAGGATTCCTATTGAGGAAGATTGATAAGTGACTCTATGGGTAGCCTGTGCTGAGGGTTCACTCATGGGTGGGAGTGGCTTCTGTGTTATGGATCACACAGTACAGCCTGTCCTATGTAAGTCAGTGCTGGGGTTCAGGTCTGTCATGTGCATAGCTCACTGCCATTCAGATTGTACTATGTGCAGCATTTTTATTGATGCCAGCAACACAGGCAACACATGGCATGTGTGTAGACTGATTGATACTCCTGATGAGGTACTGTTGGGGACTTTACAGTTGATGGAGGTGTCTGCTGAGGTACATCCCACAGGGGCTATTGTAGTCGATTGTACCACTGATGCAGGAGGACTGCAGAGCCACAATGACCTCCCCTTATGTAGATCTGACAGCCTTCATGATTAGGTGGGTATATGGTATGTTTCTGTAAACACTACAGCACATGTTTGTCCAGTGCAGGATATCTATCACCCTGTGTCCCCAGGTCTCTCATTACATGTTAACTACATAATGGGTTAACACCTATGTGGTAATTGGTGGGTACTTACTGTATATCCACGGGGGTTGACTATACACATTTCTGCACTTAGCTTGCTGACATAGCTATGGCACCAGTTGTCTGTTTCTATGTGGCCCTTTTGTGGGATGCATGTGTCAGCTGGTGGATCATATGTGGTGAGCGGTTTGTAGTCCTCTGAAAACATGTTAGGACACAGTCCTTCCATGTTTGCCTGTACCTATGGGACATATATACCAGACGAGGGAGATACCAGGTCCAAGCCTTGTGGGATGCCAGTTATATCTGGTTTGTAGTCTGACATGGCTGAAGCATGTCTGACCATGTCTGTTCTGTCCTTGGTCTGGTTTGCAACCCGTCTACTGACATGTGGGTTTATATTTACACTGGTGAGCCTATCTATACTGAACATGTAGGGTATTGTATAGAAGCCTTTGCAAGGTCCAGATACACTGTGTGGAGCACATTGCCCTCATCAATGACCTTAATGACTGTTTCAATTGAGTCCAACATGGTTAGGGGCAGGATCTGCACTTGAGGAGGCCACACTGGGTTGGGTCCGGTGTCAGTAGGTCCCCAACATCCATATGTCTGTGGTACATGCTGCTCCTTTCCATAGCTGTGCAATCTGGGCTTCTCAGGATTCTGGGGTAGTACTGTTCAGTATCCATTCAGGCAACACCTTTGTTGAGAAGGACCACTGTTGTTGTACACTGCTCTTTGGGTACATATTCTGTGGTACGGCTGACATTGAGCAATAGTGTGGTTTGGCATTCCATTCATCTTAGACTCCATGTTGCACTACGCCCAGGTCACCATCTCATACCATTGCTGCTGTGTGTTTTGCTTTGGAGATGTTGTCTGTTACCTCAGCATCTGCTATGTCAGGGGGCCAGCAGTCTGCTGGGATAGATATTCTGCATACGTGGGGGTGTGGGGGTTTGCACTGCACCTGTCGGGATGTATGTTGGCAATATGTGTGTGTGTTTGTGGTATTTGTGTGATTCAGGGCATATCTGTGAATTCACAACATGGCTCCTACCATCAGTTGTGTAAGCCTTGGGATTATCCTTCATGTCCTGTACAATTTGTATCTACATAGGTTCATAGGTTCATACTAGGCTATCCACCCTGGGCATTTGTTAGGCTAGCCAGGGTGTGTGTGGCTTTTGAGACCCCTTGCTATCTGGATATTATGGCCATGTATTATTTGCTTAGCTGTGCCTCTGTCTGGACATGACACAGTGAAGACCCCCACTGTAACTCTACAATCATCCATCCACTTGGCAAGATTCCTGTTGAACAGTGTCAGTGAGGGGCTCTGCCTAACATGGGGTGGGATTCTGGTCCAGGGTGTGTGGAGCCTCTGGATTATGTATCTGTCCCACCGGCACATCCTATTTCATTATGTGTTGGGGTTGACATCTCTCACTCTCGCAGCTCCAATGGATATGTGTTGTCTGGGGTGGAGCATGTCCATTACTCCTGTGTTGGGCATGGCCTCTACAACAGGCATGCAATGCCTCTGTGTGGGCAGTCTGCGACTGGAGTCAGCTGGGGTGTCTACAGCCTAGCAGCATATGACATATATGTATGACACTTTATCCTCTTGGTGAGGTACCTTTGCAGTCTTCCTAACTGCTGCAGGTGTCAGGTAAGGTAGATCCCATATGAGGCATTGTACTGGATTATGGGTGTGATTGGGATAAAGTATAGGGGCACAGTGACCTCTGTTGCCATAGATGTGACTCCTTTCCTAATACAGTGTCACATGTAGACAGTCTTCCTAGCCACATTGGCAATCTGGGTGTCACATAACAGGTTACTGTTCACTTGTGTCCCTTGGTCCCTGGTTACTCCTTCCATACATAATGGTTTACCACCTATGTGGTATTTCGTGGTACCTTGTTTGGTATTTGGTGGGACATTCATACTGTCCAGTGTCTTCAGGACGGTTGGGGGGGGGTTATTGTGTGTGAGAGTGCGGTCTGTAGCATACTACAGACTGCACAGCAGTCTTGCCTACAGTTAGTTGCACGTGGGTGAACTCCACTGCCTTGTGCATTGTCAGTTACCTGGACGTATGGGTGTCTGTGCTGCCTATGGTTACTCACCTCCTTTTATGTAGTGTTCCAGGTTTTGGGGCCATGACACATGGTACATGGTATAACCTGGTAGTGCTGGTGTGCTGTCAGGAGCCTTGCAGCAGATGTCTGTCACTGCACAGACATCGATGTTCTCTATTCTGGGGATGGCCTCGGGAGCATGCATGTTGGGGTGTACACATCTGGCATCGGTCAGCATTTCCCTTATGTTTCTTCCCACTTATGTTTTCTCGGGTGGTGGGTCAGTCTTTTCAGCCTTGCCTACAAAAGGCTGTGTGGAGGTGGCCAAGGCCTTATCCACTATTCAGATGCCCAGGGGTAACAGGTGCAGGCCATCCCAAGGGCAGCTGCATGGCTTGTCAAGCATGACATCCCAAGCTGACAGACATTGGATCCCCTTGGAATGACACCAGTAAGTGTGCTACTTGCTATGACTGATCATTCCATGTTTCTACTGTGGCATTATTCTTGGTAAGGGTAGGTTGCTGCAAACGGTGAGTGTCATACCAGCCTGGACTACATAATCGGATAGCTCATCTGTGTCTCTTTACATGTAGTCTTGGGCAGTACATCTCGGGTCATTCACACCAGCATGGACTATGACTGCATCATATTTCTATTTGCTTTGGAGTGACCTTCATATTTCTGTTATGTGGCATATTGTGGCGGCCTACAGGCAGCTTACTGTACCTTTTCCTTTGTTCAGTCTGCTGTGCGGGACAGCAGTGTGTCTGACTATGGAGTCACCTATTACAACTGTATCAGGCATGTTGTTTCTCCTTCTGGCCTGTGACTGTTTGGCACACCAGCTTTGTGTGCTATGTGTTGCATGTGCTATGTTTGGAGGCTGTTTCATTGGGTGTCTGCTTTATTGGCCTCTGTTGGTGTGCTGTGTGTGTGATTTCTGCCTCCGGGAATGTATTTCTGTGTTTATGTGTTTGGTTTGCAGTTGTGATAGGTCTATGTGGGTATGTGTTTGTGGTGTGTGTGGTTACCTTCTCCTACTGACTTGTTTTGGGTGTACTGAGTTGAGCTCTGCCTCCGGTTTGGATGGATGGTTGCATCTCTCACATATATTTGTATTTCTTGGGTGGAGTTGGTGGTTGTCTGTGTACTTGGGGCAGGTGTAACATTGCCTCAGGATTCACAGATTCCACTTGTTGTGCCTGGCCTTACTGGATTGCATGTGTGGACAGATTATATTGCCATACTACTGATCAGTAATTACGTCATTGTTCATGCTTGCTCTATCATGTAGTAGCTTCCTCTTTCTCTTGCATGTTTTGGTTATGGCTGGTGTCCACCATGCCAGATTTAGGCACTGTGTCTT
Source organism: Protopterus annectens (assembly GCF_019279795.1). Classification (NCBI taxonomy): domain Eukaryota; kingdom Metazoa; phylum Chordata; order Ceratodontiformes; family Protopteridae; genus Protopterus; species Protopterus annectens. The sequence continues at coordinate 1,207,380,233 of NC_056733.1, read as the reverse complement.
GTTTTAATTTGGGACTGCATAATCCAAGCATTCCTGGCAGTGTTCATGGAATGGCTGTCTTACAGGTTCTGAGGCGTGGCCCATATTTTGCACCTGCACGGGACCTTTCATGGATTCCACATCATTTTGGAGGTGTGCAAATAATGCTTAGCACATGTTTTCCACTGTGATTTCCCGGACAGGGACTGTGGTCAGGATTTGTATATCCAGTGTGATTACTATATGGTCTGGCGTTATCAGTGTGCAATACACTTCTCATCTTGACATCCCGTACCCATGTTGCTGATTATCACATCCAGTATGCTTGCCCCTCTTGTGGGTGTGCTACGTTGTTCCTGGGCCTTTTGGTTTGTGGATTCAATGACCTTTTGTCCTACACTGTTGCAGCTGGTATAATGCTCCCAGTCTATGTGTCTGGGTATTTGCAGTCACCCAAAATAATGTGGTTTGGAGGACTTGATATATTCATGTATTCCAGCATGGGCGCGATGCAGTTCCTGGTGTTGGGCCAGTACTCTGTAGCAGGCTATACACTGGTGGGCGGTTTTAGCCACTGTTACTTGAGCATGGTTAGTCCATGCTGCTTTTTGTGGTGGTACCAACATGGGGGTGTGGTTATCCTTGACAATTCTTGCTGGTCGCCCTCCTTTTGTAGCTTGTTCCAAGTGTTGAGGATGTACAGCACAGTATGAGGTGTAACCTGGTAGTGTTAGGGTGCTGTTGTGAGCCTTGCCTCAGTATTCTGTTACAGCACAGTTATCAACATTCTCCATACTGGGTGGGCTTAGTCTGCATGCATCTTGCTGTTTGACCTTATCCCTTATCTGATTCTTATCCCTTCTGGTACCTATGGAGATAGGTTTGTGTTTTGCGCCTTCCTATTCAGGGCACACTGTGCATGACAACAGCCTTTGCCAGTATCCATACGGCCTGCACTGATAGGTGCATGCCAGTCCTGGCAGGTGGTGCATCATGTCATGCTCAGCATGTCATCCCAGACTGGCACACAGTTCGTCCCCTTTGCCTAACTGCATTACTTGGTAATTGTTGCACTTCATCATCTCGTTGTCCTGTTGTGGCATGCTGCTTGTTGAGGGTAGGATGTTAGACGGGGTCCTCAGGTGTGCATATGGTACTTGGTGTTACATTACTTGACACACAGCATTCATGCCTCAGGTGGTGCTGCAGGGCTGCCTCTGTCGGATGCACATATTACACTTCCCTGTACATGTTTGTGAGCAGGTTGTGTCACATTAGGCATCCCTGTTACTATATGGTGAGTCGGAGAGGGGTATCATTCCCAAGGTTCCTACTGAGCCAATGTATGTGCTATCGTTGCCTCTTTGCCAAAGCCAGGGCATACTGGGCACGCCTCCTTCTGCCTACTGGGGCAGGCTCAGGTTGTTCCTCCTCCGAGTCACGCTGTGCCTGTGGTGGCCTTGGCGATGGTGGGGGCTGTTTGGCCCAGCCCTATGGTGGTCCTGCTGCAGCTGTTTTCGCATGATCATATTATGTAGCATAGCACATACCATGACAATTTGGGTACATGTAGTTGGTGTGTACTGCAAGGCTCCACCAGATGTGTCCAGACACCGGAACCGTGACTTGAGCAGCCCAAACACACGCTCTATTACATTACGTGTTTGTGCGTGTGCCTCATTATGGCGTTCCTGTTCAGGTGTGTGTGCATTTCTGATGGGTGTCATCAGCCACGGCTCCAGTGCATATCCTGCATCCCCCACTAGGTGTCCGTGTGGGATGTCCCCATTGGCAAATGTCTGGTACAGCTGCGTCAAATGCCAGATGTGGGAATCATGGTAGCTCCCAGGACAGCCGGCACACACATTCATTATTATGCCCTGGGCATCACACACGACCTTGCAGTTGATGGAGGGGAAGCCCTTGCGGTTTATGTAGGCCCTACCCTGCACTCCTGCTGGTGCTTTGATGCGTATGTGCGTGCAGTCTATGGCACCCAGTACCTCAGGGTATTCCGCTATTTGCTGGAAGAGACGCATGTTGCTGGCCAATACCTCACGGGCATTGGGGAAGTATACATGATCACCGACATGTGCTGACATGGCATCCAGGAACTGGTGCAGTACCCTGGAAGCTGATGCCTGTGATATCCCCATCATATCGCCAGTTGGTCTCTGGAAAGTACCTGTTGCTAGTATTCTTAGGCCAACACATACCTTGGTTTCCACTGGAATGGGTTCCCCTCTGTTGGTTCTGTGTGTGAGGCGTGGCCTGCACAGCTCCACTATTTGCTGCAGGAGGTCTCGGTCCACTCTATAGCGCTCTACTATCTCCAGCTCATGTAACCCGTGGTAGGTGACCCTGGGCCTGTACACTCTTCTCCGTCTCCTCACGGCGGGTTGTCTGGCACCATCTGCATTGTCACCACCCTCAGCAAGTCGCCTATGTCTCATTATGACAGCTATGGCAGCCCCTAACATTTCTGCTCTGAGTTCAGCTTTTCAGTTTTCACTTCTGATAACTTAACTCCTGTCTTGCAGTGTCTCTTGAGAGAAACATTCTGCACTGCTGTTTGCAGAGTTTTAAGTGCTGGGCTGGCCTAGTATTCTGCCTGTGTAATTGCCTGCATCTAATTGTTTTCACCTGCTAGCTCCAGCAGTATTCCCTGCTAACTTCCTAGTACATCTGTTGTTTCCTTTTTCCTTTCTGTTTCCTCAGGGTGGAGCCGTGTGCAAACCAGCAGAAACACGCTCACAGTGGCTTACACGCGCGCACACATACTTACACAGTTTTGGATCTGCTTATTCAGTTTTAAACGCATGCACGCCCGCGCAAACGGTGTTAAACAGCTCCCAACATGCTCCCACGTTTAGTCTGCCTTACACGCGCGCACACTGCCTTACACACGCGCACACCGTCTTACTCGCGCTTCACGGCGCGCACACGTGCGCATACACGTCCAACAAGAAACTTTGGTGTAGGCAACAGTGTACACCTTCCATTTCTTGGCTTTCTCATGTTTACTTGGGGGCACACCTCCTTCCTTGATACCTCTCTGACATCTGTCATGTAACTCTACCTTCCAATGACTTCTATCCCTTTCTGCCATTCCCCCCTGTGATGTCACCTATCTCCTACTCTGTTCCTCCCCCTTCTGTAACTCTTACACTACTCAGACTGTGCTCATTTGCTATGTGACAGTGGAATTCAGTATCCTTACCCTAATTTGCATCAGATTGCCTACTAATGCTTAGTTACATCTCTTAGACTTGGCTTCCCCCCTTGGCAACCACTACACGGTGGCCATGTTGGTTTTCCTATGCTGGTCCCTCCATTGACATTCCATATATTGCATAAAACCTACATTTGTAGGTTTAAAACCTTCGTTTTTATGTTTTATGCAGCGCAGCCGTTTCGTGGGGCTGCGCTGGGTTCTACATCGGCAATTGCCGAAAAAAATATATATTTTAAATTTTTGCATGGGGTTGCATTGCCAATGGCCACATATTTGGCCATTGGCATGCTGCCTATAACATATGCACCCTTTATTTGGGGCTGACATGGCTCCATTGCCGTGTTTGCAGAAACGTACTCAGTTGTCAACTGAGTACATTTCTGCAGCTAACACGGCTCTTACACGGGCTGTTCTTGGCTTCCTGGATCGCTAATCAGCCTCATTTGCATGCTATTCGGCTGCAAGTGGGATGATTAGCTTAGCCACGCCCACTCCGTGTAAGAGCCGTGTTAGACTAACTCTTACACGGACTTTGGGCTGTTCCTGGATCGCGAAGGCTACATGGAGTCTTACACTACTCTTAGACTCCGTGTTAGCCTTCGTGAATCCGGCCCAAAATGATTACTTTTCTTTCCCAGCTCTCTATCTCATGAGGGAAAAAAAATTTTAAACTACTTAAAGTACATTTCCTAAATAACACATATATTGACCTGACCACTCACACTAAATTGCTAGGTATGATAATAGATGATAACCTCAAATTGAACTTCCACATAGAAAACTCCATAACACAACACACTAAACACTAGGTTTACTGTATACAGAAAAAATTTCCTGAGCCCTACATCTAGAATCACACTAGCCAATGCATACCGGGTCTATATCACCACATCGAATGGTGATAAGTTTGAACGCCCTTTGTTCGAACCTAAAAATCCGAAAACCCTAAATAGCGAACTCACAGAACAGCTTTTTTTTTTTCCCAAGGAAAAAAATCGCTACTCTGTGAAAAAAAAAATCACAACTTTAAAACAAACTGAAGTGGGGGGGCTGTGCCCCCACACCCCCCCTACTTAAATATACCAACTCCAAGATTGCACTACAGTGGAAGAAACAGCAAAGCCCCAAAGATGGCCCACTGATTTTTTCCCTGGGAAAAAAATTGATGTTCCGTAACTTTGCGGTTTAGGCCTTTCCAACTTTTCGGTTTGAACAAAGGGCGTTCAGACTTATCACAATTCGATGTGGTGATATAGACCCATGCATACCTTCTGCCTCCTTTCTCTGTGGTGCTCCCGTCATCACAAACCTCCTGACTTCACTCACTGAAAAATTTGAGAAATGCTGTAACAAAGTTGCCAAATTTGCTGCCAATACTCAATATCAAAGCCATTACTGTACTAAATATGTTCAACTAGCTTGAGATACCCCACCACAGAAAAAAATTATTCATTACCATAGTGTCTGTTCTGCCTTAAAAGTAACCCTACAAATATACTTTCCTAAATGCCCAGTGCGATCCAGTGGCCAAAAATCAACTCACTCCCCACAGGCCATCTAAATCTATATGAAACTGCCTGTGTTCCTGCTCTGTCATAAAAGCTTGGTATACTATCCCTATAGCTATCAAGATAAATCATTCCCTTCAGTTGTTAAAATATATCTAAAAGACTTTTTATCTATTATGTGGTTCTGCTCATGTTCCATTCTAGGGTAATTATATACAAAATCTACAAACTTATCCTCCCTTTCCATTTATTTATAATATCTCCCCACTATCCTTCCTTATAGCACTACATTAACTAATCTCACATTCTTCTACTCTAACACCATCTTGTAATATAACTGCTACTACTACCTCTGCTAACAGATCTCTCACTCTCCTTTCGCATCACAACATCTTCATTGCTGCCCTTAAAACAAAACCTAAAATTCTATTGTTTCACCACCCTTTAATATCGGGTCTACATCACTTCATCGAACTGTCACTTCAATGAATTCCCCTCATGTGTGGGGCTGCGCTCCCCATACTTCCTGCTAATTATATATACCAACTCCGAGATCGCACTACAGTGGGGAAGGGGCAAATTTCCCAATCCTCACTGTACTTGAATCTCAGTATGAACAGTTCAATGAATGGCATGTTCAATGTAACTGCACTGAAAATGCCATTCGATGAACTGTTTTTTCGATTAACTGATGGGGACCCTTAGTATCTTCACGGTTAACTCCTTTATCTGCTATTATACTATATCTTCCCACTCTTTATATTACCATAATCTCTTTCAGCTTGTGTCTGCTAAATGCTGTCCATCTCAAATAAAAAAAAAAATCTTTTATCAATTTTCCTCTTTCTGTACTGCTACTGCTGTTGTCAGTCAATATGATGTCAACTGATTATAAGCAATTATTCGGTTGTATATTGCAAAACAATTCTGCATTCTTGCCTTATGACCTTTATTTTATGATCAATTGATTCTTCCCTTGTATTGATTTGTATGCAATTATTTCTGAGAGACTTATGCAAACCGTAGTGTCCATACTAACATATCCCTCCACATAACCTCCTGAAACTTCCTAACTAATATACCCCTCCTATTAAACTATAAAGGCACTGGTGGTCATTAGCCTAGTATATACCAATGAACCTATAATGCATAGATAGATAAACAAACTAGCATCTTGGTATTGGCTTGTAAGCAATTATTCTGCTGTATATAGTAAAACAAATCGGTTTGTTCTTTAATCATAAACTCTGTATAAACCTTGTCTGTTATCTGGAGCTTTTCTCCCAGGGGATTCTGCTGAAAATAGGCACCAAACCAGTCAGACTATCCCAGTAAACAAATGCAAAATAAAAAAACTATGAATTTAACTATTTGAATATAGTATCAATAAGTTTTTTTTTCATTTCTTAGTCTAAAATTTATGTGCTAGCATTTGAAAGAAGAGACAAAAATTACAAAGGTGCACTAAATGAATAAACAGAAAACTTTAACATTTATAATAATTCTATTGTATAGACAAAACAGAGAAGGGGAAACCAACACCACTGATCAGGCATGCCTGATAATAAGTAAAGCATAACCTCATCAATTGTTGTAACAATAGGGTTAATTAGAACCGCAAGCCTAGTTTTGTAACTGGGTATTCATGATGGGTAACAGGATCAACAGCGCTCCTGACGTATGTCATTGTCTCGTTGTCTCTGCGTGTAACTCGGTCATCACTGGTGTTGAGAAGATCAGAAAGCTGTGGGTTTGATTCATATACAAGGTGTATGGATTCATTTTCCAGTACTGTACAGAATAGGGGCTTGTATTCATGAGGTGTTATCCTTTGAACAAGGTGTTTAATTGAGGTCTCATCTGCACACATTGGTGGTGGCTATAAAAGGTCTCAGTTCTTGAAAGCAAATTAAAAATAAGATTTTCTCCTTTAAGACCTACACTCTGATGTAGACAACTCTCAGCCACTAAAAACCACTTCAAGTATGCTATTGATAAAAAATGCTTTTCTAAACTAGTACCAAACAAATGGAGCCATCTACCTATTGGTATCTGCAAAGAAAAACTGTTCCCACAATCCAGAGCCAAACATCTTGGACACCTGACAGATACGTATGCCTACGGCTGCTTTACAGGCAAAGGATAAATAAAATTATTTTCCTCCCTCCAATTATCACAATCCACCTTATAACCATTATACAGCTCTAAGGATGTGAATTCTATTTCCTGATGAAATAAGGAACTAGTACCGCATACTTTTTCTTTATATCTGCACCTGTCTATTTATCTGTCTATCAGTGTGTGTGTGTGTGCATGCGTGTGCGTGTCTTAGTAACGGGTGACTCCACTGTAAGACATACAAACACAACAATCAACAGTGAAACTTCTTTGAAGCTGACGCAACAGCTGATGCTCAGAGCCCAGACAAAGCTTCCATGAGGATCTTTCTGCTTCTTAGAGATCATTTGAAACACAACAGCAAGCTGATTCTATTTGATCACAAAGTTTAATGTGCTCAACTTACACACAAAGTATAAAGCTGCAGCCACAAACTTGATGCTGCCAAGTATTACATATAACTGGCATATAGCTCTCCACAGAACTGAATCAGACCATAGATCTCTCAAAATTAGAATTTTTGGAGATCTCAAGGTGGTACAAGATACTGCCCCAAAAATGTCCGATTAATAAGCGTAACTGCTGCTATGTCACCTGTATTCTTCAGACTATAACATATTTCTTATTTGTGTTACATGTCATGTAAATGTGAATGCATCTGGAAAAGTATGTACTTTGCAGTATATAAAAACAACAAAAAACATTTGTATGATTACAAGATATACAACAACTTTTCTCTCTGTTTACATTTTTGAGTCCATATCTTGCATCATTTTACAGCTGCTAGGCTTGAAAGACAAAAGAATGTTTTGTTGTAAGCTCTGTTGCAGCAATAACATGAAAAGTACGTTTACTACCAAACTACTGAAGGATATCCTACGTACACTGCATAAATATTGTGTAAAAATTCTCGAGTTTGTGTATAACCACTGTATCACAAAGGAAATAAAAAGACATGATTAAACTGAATATAGTTAACAAGCAAAAAAAAAAAAAAAACACCTAGTTTCATGTTATGTGGTACAAGAAAAAAAACATCTCTGCAAGTTATAAACCCAAACTACAAGCAGCAAGTGAATGTTACTAAATCAGGGGGACTCAATTATTTTATTTAGGTGCGCCTATAGACATTGACCTCAACTACCCAGTCAAAAAAATGGCATTCCCACCAAGATGAATCTAAAATAACAAGAAATATAGCCAAACTGTAAAACTAATGCATCCTAACATAATTCTCACTACACTGCTAGCATACATATTTTTTAACTGCCATATAGGATTGGTGTAATGGTTAAGGTGTTTATCTCACAGGTACAAGATTCAGTGTTTAATACCTGTTTTTGGTCGCTGTCTGGTTACGACCTTTGTGTATAACAGTCTGTAGGCTGACTGCCTAGTATTTGGGGGATTGAGGGCTGACAATGGTTAAGGTGTAACCTCAAAGACACAAGGTATAGGGTTTACTTCTCACTGTTGGTCAACGTCTGGTTGTTGGCTAGGCATGTAATAGTTTGCAATCTGATTGTCTAGTATGAACCTATGATAGCACCTCTCTACCTGAACATATTAACTAAAATTAACTTCCAAAAGAGCAGGCTCTAAATAGTCCATTGTTCAGTATTTTGCATTTCCATAAACACAAATCACCGTGATTACATGCTGAGAAGTTGCTACCCTTAAAGCCAATTAAAATCATTCAGCTGACATGCCCACTAAACTCACGAACACTTCCCCTATGATGAATTAACTTTAGGAGTCCTTGTAATTCTCAAAAGTGGAACTGAAAAAGAGGAGGTAGCTAGTACATGAAAAGTAAAGCTTAGTATTACCTAAGCTGGCCTGAGTGAAAAGCAGTGTGATCACAAAATGCTTTCAAAAAATTTAAAGGGTGTTTGAAGAAAGTTGAACTAAAAATAGCAAGGAAACATATGTACATAGAAACTAAATAAGATGATTGAATTTGCTTGGGATTTCACTTTCATTTCCTCCTCAAACTAGACTTAGTATTGATTTAAAAAAAAGTCTGTCAGTGTATCTCTAAATGTGCCTCTGTCTCTCTCTCTCTGTCTCTCTCTCTTTTTAGATGAGGGGTAAAGGAATAAATTCGCAACCTCCTGTGACAGCAAGAGATGCAAGAAACTACAAAAAAAAAAAGTTCAACCTATAATAGAAATAGCAGGCAGATTTACAAAAATACGTGATAAGGTTACAAACCGAAGCATCTAAAATGGTTCAAATAAAAAAGCATTACAACAGGCATGCCTTTTCGCTTCATTCGAGTTCAATCAACAATCTAGAAGGCTGCATTAGCTGCTTTTTCAAGATTGATTTGTTTCTGTTTGCTATTGTACACTGCAATAATTTACATATATTTTATTAACATAACATAACAGCGTCTGCCCATCCAAAACACACACACACACACACACACACACACACACACACACACACACACACACACACACACCACCAGAAAGAGGCACACATAACACACTCCCTCTTTCTATTTCTTACAGAGAGCTAAGAGTACTGGATGAATATTTTAAATAAAATTTCTGACAGTTTATGAACTGAACATGAACATTTTTTTTTCATTTATTACTGCAATCCCTCCATACTTTAACACCAAAAAATTACACTTAATGTTTGGACAGAACAACTGTGTTATACTAAAACACAATGGGCCTGTTTCTTTAAAGCTTGCAAAATCAAGAGCATTTCATCGATATCAGCATGAAACTTGCAGATAATGTTGTAACATGTAAATGTACCATTAGAAACCTGAATAGCTCAGTGCACAAAGAAATATCACAGTAGCAATTGTGCACTAAACAAATCCACAAGTAAAGTGTAAGTAATGAGAAATGGGTATCAAAGCATGTTGTACATTAACAAAGTTAAGGAAAGATGATCACAATTTAAGCATCCTGATAGTTATACAGACATATAAAACAGAATCTGTCCAGTAAGAATTGCAGCCATTAATTCATTACAATAATTACTAATGAATTATTAATTAAGTAACGAGTTAATTAATTAAGGACAACTACTGATTATAACTGACTCCATTATGATACAATAACAAAGAATAGAATGCCAACTATCCCAATGTAAGCTGCATGACATTCATAATACATTTGTCAAAAATGTGCTCAGAAACATTACAGACAACTATGGATATTTCTATAATTCATTCACTAACAAAAAATACTTGTTTCAAAGCTCCAGTTCTGTTTGTAATATATATTGTTAGCAATCTTTGCAGTAACCTTAAAGATAATTACAGCTATCTCCTTAAGACATATACTAATGCCTACTTGCACTGATGGATTCCAATGGAATCTGTAAATTTTCTAATAAAACAATTAAAGGGAAGGGCAATCAAGGCCACATCCCACAGCTAACATTTGCTGGCAATGGGTTCAGGACTGGTGTAGTGAACATGAGCAATGCACACACCTAAGGAAAGAGGGGGATAGAAAAGATGATGTAGAGTATGGATGAAGAAGAGGGCACACAAGAGAAATGTTGGAATAGGAACATTTGAAGGAAAGTCAGAGGGGCATGGGCATTTGTTTTTTTTTTTTGGTGGAAATAGGTCCCATTTATTTTTTTTAAGAAGAAAAGGTAAACATAGAGGAGGAGGGGAAAGACATGACAGCAGGTATACCCATAGAACAAATATCACAACACAAGACAGATAAAGGCTGGACAAAAACAGTAAGGACAGGTAGGTTACACAGAAAGCGCACTGCACAACATGGGTAATGGAAAGTTGTCAAAAAGGGTTGGGATACATATTAGCCATAGTTAAATGCAGGTAAAACATATCTATCTATGCGCTATCATGTTAAGACATGTTGCAAAATCTGCTACAGTCATACCTGGATGTGTATTCTGATTCAGTCATGTTGACTAATGTTGCCAAATGGCCAAGGGTATTTGCCAGTGATAAGTGGGTTGAGGTCCTGGCCTACTATGACCAATGCCAGGAACCCATGCTAATGGTGGGAGTAGTGTATGTGCCTCTACTGGCCAGTGTGTGCCTGCCATAAAACCCAGCAGCCCTGGATCAAAAAGCTATTGGTCAGCTAGTGCCCAGTTGCCCAGCTTGGTTTAGCTGTTATAGCTAACATATTGCTGTATAAACTCTTATCTCAAAGTGTGTGTGTGTGTCAGCTACTTGGGCAGGGACACAAAGCACTGGTTAAACAGAGAGGGTGCTGGAGGCTTTAGCTTGCCCACTAGGCTGAGATCTGGACCCCATAGCTGTGTCAGTGGTGAGTCGTTTTGGGGATCTGGAGAGAAAGGGAGAAACCAGCCCAAGACTGACTGTGATCTCTGTGTGCTCTTAAGGGAAATTGTACTTTACTGTGCATGTATTTATTATCCTTTCCCTACATGGACACCCCTCACTGGTGTTAGTGGTGAGGACTGAGGCTCCTTGATTGCTGGGCCAGTGCATGGGCGTCACAGAGGTATCAAATTCCTGTCACACTACATGAACGTTCTTGAGAGGGTGATTCATAAAAGAACATACAAGACTAATAGAAAGTAAGGTAGACAACAAGTAATTCAGACTCAGATCAGGATGCAGTACAACTGACACAATGTTTTCAGTAAGACAGATAGTTGAGAAGAAGCCATGGATGAGTCCAACTGAGCATTTTTAGATTTTGACAAAGCATATGACAAGAACCCAAGAAAACTGATTTGGACAGTCTTGTAGTGGTTTGAAGTCCCCAAAACACTGTTAGAATTAGTTTGACCTATTTACAAGGACGCAGTGACTCAAGTACAGTGTTCACTCTCACAGATGAGTTCCAAGTGGGACAGGGTGTGTGCATTAGGGTTAAGTTCTTAGCCCACTGCGGTTTATACTGGTGATCGACTACACTAACAAATAGGTCAGAGTAGGCAGATCAACAAAGCTGCTGTATGCAGATGATGCAGCATTACAGGTAGACTCTGAGCAAGAACTTCAGCAAAGGGTATGGGAATGGAATGCAAAACTGAAGGCACATGAGATGAAACTGAGTACAGATAAGACAATTGTAATGGCAGCAAATGAGGGAATCAGACAAAAGCTAAGAACTTTATCTGGCAGTCAGTACAGAGGACTAAAGCTCTGACTTGTTAACAAGCTGCTTTCTGTCCCAAGTGTGCATGGTTTGAATCTTTTCACCTTCATTTAGCACTTGAGCTCAAAACTAGTTAGTTTTACATTAACAACATTCTTTTGCACTCTGGTGGGAGCAGATAGCTAAATTCAACCCATCCAAGGTGGGAACTACTGGTCAATAGCTCATTGTGTTTTTATCTAATTGGCCTGAGGCTTTAACTTTATAAAAGTCTTTCATTTTGCTGGTGGAAAAGAATTACATTTTTGTAAGACTGTACTGCATTTATTGATTTTGTTGAATTTATCACTGTTTTTCAGCCTGCACTTGTTAAACAAACCCCACCTGTTTGTTACTGTACTGCTCTTAGGCAGTTTTAACAATATTCTGATATTTAATAATCTCCTCTGATACTGCAAAATATGTTCTGAGTCTGCCAAAATATTTTTAAGTTTTGCAAAGTTTTTGTGTGTTGTGAACATTTCTCAGGGTTAGTGAACTTATTTCCAATGATTCCTGATACTGCAGGAATTTTGACTTCTGCTGTATAACATTTGTTACTGCACTTGAGCTTAAAACCAGTCTGTTTTAAATTAACAGAGTTCTTTTGCACTCTAGTGGGAGAAGAGAACTAAATTTAACCCATCCAAAGTGGGAACTACTTGTTGATAGCTTATTGTGTTTTTATGTGATTGGCCTGAGGGTTTAACTTTATAAAAGTCTTTCTTCTTGCTGGTATAAAAGCCTTGGATTTGCGCATCGTGCAATCACAGTTCCCCATGCCTGCCTATAAGCAAATCTCTCCAGTTTAAAATCTTCTAGAGGAAACACTCTCCATAGTCTCCCACTGTTCACAGCTGCTTTAAGAGCTTCCAGTCTGTGCAGAGGATGATACTACTGCAGGTCATCTAATAGTATACTACTAAACATTCTTACTTTGACCTTTAAGTGACTCTCCCATATG